>NW_020194078.1:0-108387 GCF_002847045.1 Aspergillus candidus | reverse complement strand
TTTATTAAAATATAATTATATTATAAATTATTACATGAGATTTTAAATTTTAGATCTAGTATAATAAGTATATTAATATATATTATAAATATAGTTTCTTAGCTAATTTAGAAGTCTAAATAATAATATTATTATATAAGTTTATAATATAAATTATCTAGTAAAGAATATATAAGATACTCTAAAAAAAGAGTAAGAAAACTTATTATAAAATTAAAGATTATAATTATAAAGAGACTAGTAGAGTTCTAGACTCCTTAGAATTAATAGACTCCTTAGAATTAATAATATAAAATAATAATAAGAAATATCTTAGATCTATATTAGATAATAAATAAGCTTAGTAGAAAGATAGAAGCTAAAAGCTAATATAACTAGATTTTAATTTAAAAACAGGCCTACACAGGTAATGATAAGTAATAAAAATAAATAAATAAATATTATCTATACTTTTTTTGATAATATTTATAAAGAAGTGAGTTATATTAACTGGAATAAGAAGATTTAAGATCTAAAAGCTTTATATAATTAGTAATTATATTAGCAGTAGCCTGGCTGTTAATAAACAATCTCTATTACTTAGTAATAGGCTGACAGATATGAGTATTAATAAATAATAATAATAGGATTTATATTATATTTTTATATAAATATAAATCTAATACTATTTATAATGAATAGAGTTTATCAATGATATTAAAAATATAAATTATTATAAGAAACTCTCAAAAAGACTAGAAATATAACTAAGTATTATGATAAGTATTATATTAAAAAAACCTTCTATATTAATAATAAAGTTATATTATAAATAAAGATTATCTATATTATATATTAGGTCTCTTTTTTGTTACTAAGATATAAAAAAGATAGTCTTATAAACTCGAGCTTTTATTAAGTTATTATAGACTTTACCTAATTTTTTATATCTTATTATTAAAACCTGATTATATCTAATCTAAATAATAAACTTATTTACCTGTAAATTCTCTTAATAAAGAAAAGAAATAAATAATTAATAGTATTCTTAGTAAAAAGTATACTAGAAATAATAAGATTCTATATTTAATGTAATAAAAGAACTTTCTAATAGAAGAAGATATATAAAAATCTATTAAAAATCTATAGATATAAAAATACTTAATATATAATTATATGTAAGAAAATACCAAATACTTATAATAGCTGCGATATTCATCTTAATTGTTAAAAAGAATTAAAAAATATGAAAATAAAAGGAAAGAAAAAACTATAAAAAAAAAAGTATAATCTTAATAAAAATCTCTAGTATTTAATTATCTTAAAATTAGTATCTAAATTATTATATCTTTTATAAGAAAATTATCTAAATAATATTATTAGAATTCTAAAAAATTATTAGAATATTGAATAATATGAAATTACTAACTTAATCAGAAGTATAAGAGTAAAAAACTACTTAAAAGTAATTTTTATAATTTTTATACTTATATATAAAATATAAGATTTCTGAAAGTAATAATAAAGTATTTTTATTACTCTTATAATAACTACTAGTATCTAATAATATTAGACTAATTATTATAAAATAATATAAAATAATGAATATAACTTTATGAATTACTTGAAAAATCTTAATAATAAGATTATAATACTTCTCTTAAATCTATACTATAGTTTATTAATCTTATTTAATTAAAAAAAATTTACTATTTGTGCTGGATTGGGGCAGATCAGTTTCTATATTTTCAAACTAATTTGACTAAAATTACTTGAATAATAACTTAATTATTAATAAAAATAATTACGTATTAATAGAGCAGTTCAACTAGTGTTGGACTGGGTTGGTTTGAGTTGGATTAGTTCCCCAATGGATTGGTTTATTGGATTGGTTTTTATAGAAACCAATCTGACCTAATCTAACTATATAGAGATGGACTGGGTTGGTTTAGGTTAGATCAGTGCCCCAATGGATCAGTTTATTGGGTCAGATTTTATGAAAACCAATCCGACCTAATCCAACACTAAGGAGAATAGATTTGTAATAAGAACTTTAGAAATATAAGTATTTAAAATAAGAATAAGAATAACAATATGCCACAGAAACCTCACAGGATCAACACCCTATAAAGACAGCACAGCCAGGCAGAAGTCTAATATTTATTAACTAATAATAAGGTCAGGATTCCTATATTATAGAATATTATATTATATAATTATCTACTTCTAATATATCTTAAGAAGTAGTTATAAAGTAGTTATAAAAAAAAATCTATAATTAGTCTATTTTAAATAGTGTTGGACTAGATTAGTTTGAGTTGGATTAGTGCCCTAATGGATTAGTTTATTAGATTAGTTTTTCTTAGAATTTTAGTTGGATTAGTTTTAAAATATAGAAACTAATCCATCCTAATCTAACTATATAGATAGACTAGATTAGTTTTTCTTAGAATTTTAGTTGGATTAGTTTTAAAATATAGAAACTAATCCATCCTAATCTAACTATATAGATAGACTAGATTAGTTTAGATTAGTTTAATACCCTAACAGATCAGTTTATTAGATTAGTTTTCCCTAGAATTTCAGTCAGATCAGTTTGAAAATATAGAAACCAATCCACCCTAATCTAACACTAATTTTAAATATACTCTTAGATATAATTAAAGTATATAAGACTTAAGAATATATAAGAATACTTATTATAATATAATTTAATTCAATCAGTTATATTTAATAATAATTTCAAGTCTAAGTATATATTTAGTAGTGTTGGACTGTATTAGTTTGAGTTGGATCAGTGCCCTAATAGATTGGTTTATTATATTGGTTTTTATAGAAACTAGAGTGTCATTCAGAGCAGATTGGAGCGGATTCTCCCCGGGTAGAATCTAACTTATTACGGATTTGGATTCTGATCCTGGTATCTAAACCTACTTATGGATTTAGTATAGATTTTATAGTGAAACCCGCAGGATCCTAAAAATTAAAGATCTTTATTTAAAAAGGGCTATATAAGACTAAAGCTTAGCTAAAAGTAGACTAGTCTATCTAAGAATCTACTTAGTAAGCTGATTTATAAGTAAAAATTATAAAAATACTAACTTTAGAATACTTGTGTGAATATATATATATTAATATTAGTATTTAAACTGACATGCATGTTTTATATAAATTTATGTAATTTATATATATATTATATTTATATATATAATTAAATATATATAAAATTCATGCATTTCTTATATAGAATATATAAGAATACTATATAAATACTCTATATAAAGGGGTGAAATCAAGCTAATTCTATATTTTAGATTCTATAGACATGCAGATTAAGGATTCTAATCCTAACTTATCTTATTTAGATCTCTAAATTCACTATAGATTCTTACTCTCTATATCTGAATCTGCTGTGAATTCTGACCCCCCCTATCTGAATCCAACTTGTTGCGGATTCGGTGCGGATTAGATCGGTTTTTGCGGATTGGAGATGACACTCTAATAGAAACTGATCTACTCTAATCTAATTATATAGATAGACTAGGTCAGTTTAAGTTAGATTAGTACCCTAATAGATTAGTCTATTAGATTAGTTTTTATAGAAACTGATCCGACCTAATCTAACACTAATATTTAGTCTATTTTTACTTGTTTATACTTAATTAAGTATTAGATATATATCTCTAATATATCTTACTTCTCTTCTTACTTATTAATATCTTTAGTAGTGTTGGATTAGGGTGGATTAGTTTCTATATTTTCAAACCAATCCGACTGAAATTCTAGGAAAAACTAATCTAATAAACTGATCTATTAGGGCACTAATCTAACCTAAACTAATCTAGTCTATTTATATAGTTAGATTAAAGTGGATTAGTTTCTATATTTTAAAACTGATCCAACTGAAATTCTGGAGAAAACTAATCTAATAAACTAATTTGTTAGGGCACTGATCCAACTCAAACTAATCCAGTCCAACACTAATCTTTAGATTATTAGATTACTTATCAATTTATATAATTAGTATAGTCACTATATAAGATCCTAGATTTATCTAATTTATTATTAATAGCTGATAAAAAGATCACAGAGTATTCTTTATCTTGAATACTCTAAGTCACTAATACTAGTAAAATAGAAGTATCAAGGGATCCTAGGATCTTGACATGATAATAATAAGAGTCTTAAGAACTTGAGAAATGATAACTTTAATAATAATAATTTTACTAATAATTATATAAATTATACTCTAATAATAAGTAATCATAATAAGATAAAAAATAAATTATTTATAAGATTATATATAATTAACTTTATATTTTATAAAATTCTTAATTAATATAGAGTAAGTTTAAATTGTAATATCTTAAATAATATAGGAGAGCTAGTAAATTTAGATTATAATATTTTAACTAGTATAAGTAAGTCAAATTAGATTATAAGATAAATATTTAATAAATTATATCACAGGTTCTAAAAGAGAAAGTATAAAGTTATTTATAAGTAATTATAAAAGAAAAAAAGAATTAATTCGTTATAAAAAAATAGGAAGATAGTTAAAGAGAGAAAAAAAAAAAAACCTTAAACTTAAAAATTATATAAAACTTATAAAATAAAGCTCTTATTAACTCAATTATTATTTTATTTAATAATATTATAAATAATACTAGAACACTTTAATACTTATAATTATTTTTTTTAAAAAGAAAATCCAAAATAACTAGATATAAGCTTTTATATAGAATTATACAACTTATAATAAGAAAGTTTATATATCTTTCTTTTATATAAATCTATATAATAAAAAGATATATAAGATTCATATAATAAAATAAGAGTACTTATATAAAGCTCTAGAAACTAGAGTTACAAGAAAAAGAGATAATATTAGATAATAATCTTAAATAATCTATAATTCTATATATTAAGATCTATAAGTACTAGTGTTGGACTGGGTTGGTTTGAGTTGGATCGGTTCCCCAATGGATCGGTTTATCGGATTGGTTTTATAGAAACCGATCCGACCCAATCCAACTATATAGAGATGGACTGGGTCGGTTTGAGTTGGATCGGTTCCCCAATGGGTCGGTTTATCGGATTGGTTTTATAGAAACCGATCCGACCCAATCCAACACTAATAAGTACTAAGTTATTTAATATATTATAAGCTATATATATAAGTCTCTAGTTCTCTTATTCTTTTAAGAGTTAGTAATTAGTTCTAGTATATATACTCTCTCACTATTTTTCATATGATCTTCTATTACTACTTCTAGCATATTACCTAACCCTTGGTGCGGTGTCCCCAGACTACCGCATAACAAAAAGAAAGATATTCGTGTAGATACATACATGTGTTGAATGGTAATTAAGTAGGAATCAGGATAAAAAAGCCTTGATTTGGGTGAGTAATATGAAGAATCTAGTTTGTAATGAGAGATGTCTTTTGTGAAGCCGAGACTGTAACAGCCAAGAAATTCCATATTTCCCAAGATACTTTGTTGAATTTGGCTGCACCTGTTTGTTACCAGGGATCACCTGTTGTTTTTGCATGTATACACATGCTTCTTGTGTCAGATACCCAATATTCAATCAAATGAATCCCCTGGTGACTTTTACTTTTATCTCCTTCAATGAAACACCGGCAGCCTTATTGTGGTGTTTTGTCTATGAATTTCGAGATCGGAGATCAATGTTCCAATCCCGCCAACCAGCTAATCCCCTCTTTATCTGCACTCATTATACAACTGTGTTAACACACACCTGAGACCGTTTCTCGAACAGACGGTCTCAATCCAGTCCTCTCAAAACGGAACCTACACATACCATTTAATCTCGCCGCTACTACGCTCACACTTGCTTGTCGAAATGTCTCCCACAACCACAGGCTCTCTGCCCAGTAGTACCGATGCTGATGGTAATTCGGGCGACAATAACTCTAGTCCAACTAGTTCCCCTTTACTCTTTTTTGTTGCTCTTGGATTTGGTGTGGTATTTACAAACCTATGGTATGCTATATTCCATACATTCCTTTCTTCGGAAATCAAATTTACCCGCAACTGACATATTATCTCTCAGGATCATAGTCGGGGTTAAGTACTGCTTTCGGTATAATCAACGAAATCGCCAGTTGCGAAATGAAGAAACAGGGGAGCCTATAAACCTTGTGACAATGCCCCGAACCCACAGGAGACGGAGAGAAAAGAAGTTAATGAGTATGGACGAGGTGAATGAGCGATTTCCGCTTATGAAATATAAAGCCTGGAGGTCAACACGTGCAGACGAAGGCCTCCCTACTGCTGGTGGGATATCAGCGCCAACTACCCGGGCACACAGTTTGAAGGACGAGAACAAAGCTTTTACGATCGCTGCCGGCGGTGATTCACCTGTAGCTACCTCGACAGAAAAGGGCCAGCACTGTACCGTGCTACAGACGTCGGACAATGCCCAGAATGCCGAAGCGGGATTCAAGGAATTGGATAAATCCGAGCGACAAAACCATGCTGAAGGCAACCTATCCCGCGCCTGTCCTGATAACACCCCCATTAAGACGAATGCCGTCTCCGGAGACCCAGTCGCACATCAACGACAGGAATACAATTTTGTCGAAGACGTCGATGACATTGATAGTCAAATCCGAACTTCTCTGTCCGCTGAACTTTTGCCAAATCTCGGTGACTCGTGTGCCATCTGCCTTGATATGATTGAAGACGATGATGATATACGGGGGCTTACATGTGGACACGCATTCCACGCCTCCTGTGTTGATCCGTGGTTAACGAGCCGAAGGGCTTGCTGTCCATTATGCAAAGCTGATTATCATGTTCCCAAGCCCCGACCCGACCCATATGAACAGTCGGCGCTCGGGGATCGCATAGCCCGACACAGTGCAAACCGGATGCCTGTTCCAAGCCAACCTCAGGCCGTGTTTTTAGGGGGCCGCGTGAATTCATTTCGTGTCCCGGCAACGCGGAACCGAAGCACGCAGTCAGTGCCATCCCGGAACAGACCATGGCATGCAATAGACCGGCTTTGGCGGTTGCAGAATTCCCGGCCTCAACCCTCGACCACTGATCAATCCATAGTCACACCAGAGTCCCGTGAACAAGAGACGTTGAGGTCAAGGTTGGCGAATCTCCGCTTATTCAACCGTGGTGCTACTTTTTCGACCAGAAATCGCCCCTTGAGAGAGAGCCCGCAGCCCGCAGACCAGTTACGCCCAGAGGGCAACCGAACATCGAACCAGCGTGAAGCCACTTCTTTTGTTTGAATTCACTTTTGTCGATTCATACCAACAATTGTGTGGTATATCCTATTGTCATTGACTTAATTGTTTTACCAATCAACATCTGGAATGTTGATCAAGATCCTGACACACTTGCAAGTACCAGGCCGTCTTGTAAATATGAGCAGGTGATCTCTTTTTGATGTACTAATGACGACGAGAGCATGGAGTCACTACTCTTAGGTCTTTTTGTCTGTCATGCTGCAAACTACTAATCATGGACTCTTTGTCTTATTTGGCGTTGGTGTTGGTGACCCAATTAGCGTGATTTGAGTATTCAGCGGGAAAATCATTGTTTTGTAGGACTACTTATTACGTATATATATCTTTCAATTGAGCCGTTTTATAGAGGGTTGAAGTGGAAACTTGAAGTGTACATCTTCTCTATATCGTGGCTGTTGCCCATATGCTCAAAATATGTGATGTACACACATGCATCATTCAATTACAAAAAAGGAGTAGAAAAATCAACTCGCATCAGATCTGGAACTTCCAAACAACTTCCACGCAAGCAATGAAGGATACGCACACGCAATGCATTTCCGTCATTTCTTTAAACCCATGGTTCCAACGCCGGCACTGATGACACCCGGAAGTTCTTCCTGCCCCACATAATATAACATTCCCACTGCAGCCCCTGTTGCGGCAATCGCCATTATACTGATACCGGCAACCAGGAAAAACGGAGTGCTGATGTCCTTCTTCTGGCATGCAGAGCCGCCCCAACTAGATTTCTGTATGCTGCCGTCTTCTTTTCTAGTAATAGTTTCCCTGCACTTACATGTATAACAATCGCTTTTGGCGCCCCCGTTAACCGATCTTTCTTTGTTATGACAAGATCCATGGCCAGAGCATCCATGGGTTGCCTCAATGCAAGATGCCTCAGAAGTGAAACAGGAAGGAAAGGAGGTCGACAGCAGAGAGTCCTGATATTCAGATTTGACAAGGGACTCGAGGTTGTCATTTTTGGACAGAGTCCCATCCATGACAGTCCTAGGTATCTTCGTCCTGCGGGCCAGGTCTTCGGCATTGCTTGATTCTTGGAGAACAAGAGCAGTTACTTCTTTACCGTTGATCGTCAACTCGTGCAAACCATGGAGGAAGGCCTTTACTGCATCTGCAGCTCGCGAGCTAACATTATTGGGAGACTGCCAGGTTCAAATGTCAGATACGGTGTTTTGTCATTTAAAGTTCTGAAATATACCTCAAGTGATATTTTTACAATTGCTGTTAGCGTTTCCGTGTCAACCCAGGACTCGATACCCTTCACATGGTTTATGAGTTCCTTGTCAAATACACTTCGAACGGGCCCGTAAGAGGAATCCTTAGGGAGGCAGTCTCTGAAAGCCTAGAGTCACGTACGTTAGCGATTAGTGCATGAAGTACTAAATATGAAATTAGCAACAGTGTCCTTGCTTACCTGTGGTGCCCGGGACTCTGCTTTATTGCCGGTGTTCGTCACGCAGTGCTTTGCCTCGGCCAAACCGGACACACCTTGAGTATCGCCGTTGAGAGCACCATTGAGAGCACCATGAAGATTCTTCTCCAGAAAAGCCGTAGGGAGGTCGAGGATAGTTACTGCTCCCTCGTACCCATTTAGAACTGAGGAACCTTGAATTCAGGGTGATCAGTCATCTGTTTGTAATATCGTCGAATTCTGTAGCATACCGACTTCGGAGCTCAACCCTTCAATAACGAAGAAGCTCCTGTCTAAATTTTCGTCATCGCAAGACAAGCCGAAAAGTTGTTCCTGAGCTCCTCCAAGTCGATCAATGACCTTGAGTGTATCCGGATCAACATCTCCCAGGTTTGAAGCGACAGATGACTTCAGTCGATGGTCTAAGAGCTGTTGCGCCGCCGCACCTGATAATGCTGGAGCTCTCGGGGCATTCCATTGAAAATGTGGTTCGAAGGCGAGAATGGACGCTTCCCAGGCGCTGACTCCGCATGCGATTAATGCCCACAGGTTTAGTATTTTTGAGAGCTGCCGCATCGTGAGTTGTATGGATTGGTCAATAAACTAATGTCAGACAGAATGAGAATCACTTGTTGATTCTACTCTGATAACTTGAAGTCGAATTTGTTTCTGGAACGTTTATTTAGCCGGCAATAATGTATGAAGCATCTTGCTTGCAGTTCGCATATACGGTAGGCAGGTGCCGCCTTCGAGCATTCTGTACTATATAGTTATCCAACGCGGAAGGCGGTCAATTTGCTCCGTACTCTACCTAGGCACTCCCTACTTATACTAGTAGTTATTACCTCCGTGCTCTGCTCGTAGGTTCCAAGGTTGGCACCTCCCGCTATGCATGTGGCCCCGGAGTATCGCGCCACTCCCTGAATTGTAGATTATGCCCAGTGAATGAGAGGTAGAGAAACATCAAAATCTAACGTTTTATATGCTGGCTCGACCCTCCAAGTATTACTCAGAAAAATCTGTCTCCTAAATTGTACTTCTTGGTTTCAAAACTTTCTATTCTATTCCTTCTTTCTTTCTTTCTTTTTCTCAATTTACACAGAACAGACTTGAACCCATTAAAGTTTCCAAACAGGCATGTGTTGTTGATGACAAGCGCTCTTCCGCAGATGCAACCTCTCAAATGTTTCGAGTCAGACAAATATTCTCCCATCCAAGATTATTCTTTCGGATTAGCCCACCGGCTTCATTGAATTCGAGCACCCGCAATGTGCGCCATGTACAGTTTAAAAGACCACGGATCAGGTGAGCTTCGGTCCTGAGAACTTGCGATTGACGACACTGCTTAATACGATAGGATTGCAGAAGATTTATAACAACATGCTGTCTTTATGGAATGGCGTTCCATCTGTCGAGTTCATTCGTTCTTTCACAATTCGACAATGGTACGCGCAAGGCAGATGTACTAGAAGAGCCCGTTGCCTCTGGACGAGATAAGGACACACATGATCCTGATGAAAAAACGGACCTTGATCCGGTTTTCATTCCACTCGGGTTACCATATTTAAGGGAAGGCGAATTCTATGCAGTATCGGACCCTGAATGGAAACAGTTTGTGAAAATTTCCCAAGACCGCGAAAAGCTCAATTCTCTTCAAGGTACGTGTGACGGAAAAGCTTCTCTGGTTGGCACGAACTTACCCTCCGAATAGGAGAACTAGCATCACTTGTTTTATCTGATGCAGCACAATCCGCTTTACTTTCTCGTTTGTTAGGCGGGCCTCTCGAATTAACCGGGTCCTGGCTTGTGCACCACTTCCCATCTCGAGCACCACCTAAATATACCCGCATAGGGTATGTAATGAATTGACTTTTGTTGATTAGATCTCAGATCCTAGTTAACACTTCCCTAGGATACAGATTACTGACACAGCCATTGCGTTGGTCTCTAAATACATGGCGTTCGAAGAAGGTGATCGACTTAAAAGATGCATATGGCCCCTTCCTGCTACTCTTGCAATCAAAGATGCATACTCGGTTTTATTCCAACGACAACTCTCCAAACTAAGTGCCACGAAGCTGGGCGAAGAACACCAAGTTTCAAGCTCAAATTTCCCGTCTTATACAACTATGCTATCATCTGACCCAAAGGCCGCGGATGATTCAAGTCAAGTACCTCCTCATCACTCTCGTATATCGAATTCTGGAGAAAGTGCAAACCGAAGCAACGACGACTACCATGACTACCCTTTCTCTGTCATTTCCACGTTGAAAAAGCTTCTACTGCAGTTTGGCCCTGGTTCGGATCTTTACACAGCATCATTGGCCTTCAAGTTTCGATTCAACGATTGTTTGTCTCGGGAGCGACACTCTTCTCCCCGTGGTGTGTTTTATTTCGCCGGGCCAGTTGGTCTCAAAGGGCCTAAGGGATTCTGTAGGATTGAGGTTAAAGGCGAATATGACCCAGCAGCTGCTAAATGGGCCATCGTTTCAATGCAGTTGAAGGATCTGAGTGTTTTCAACCAGAGTGCACTCGGGGGGCATTAGCCAAGGACCACGGCCAGCTTTGCAATATAGTGATGCGGTTGGGCAGTCAATGCATACATCATCAGCCGGCAACGTGTGCAAATACCCGCGGGTCGCTACCTACTAAGTTCTTAGTACTGGATGAGATTAGATGATTGCCTGGCTTCCGACCAAATCGATTGTAGATGATCAGTTGCTTCCACTTTCTCTTGAGTAACCTTAACTTGTTTCGTTGAATTTAACGGGAGCCCTGATAAGTTTGACACTGTGTTGAAATGAGACCTCCCAACTCAATGAGCAGAGCCTCAAACTAGTCACATTTGTAATCTCCATTAGTGTAACTAACACACATCCCGCAGCGCCCAGTATTACATCATAACCCTGTAGCATTGAATGACACCCGGTTGTCACCCCGCTTCTTTCATTTGCAAAGGAGCCCAGCCTTTTGACATACAGGAGCTCTTAACAGTTGTGCTATCTCTATATCTGTCGTCTGCCTCCAGGTTCTCGCCAGGGTTATTCACAGTGTTGCCTTTCTTACATAATGGCACTTCAGCCCAAATTTGCCGGGCAGCTGTTGGCTGCTCCCGTGAAACAACCCCCCCACACGCTTGAGTTCTGTAAGTATTTGCACCTACTTGGCCCAAAAACCTGGGGTTGCATACCTGGTGACTGAATACTGACTTGCCCCATTGCAGACCTCGACTACGTTTGCCCGGTGTGTTTAGAATTTGTCACTTGGACTTCCTTTTCCCGCACGCACTGATATATCATGTCTCACTTAGTTCTCCGCGAAATTCTTCAATACGTTTTATACTTCAGTAAAACCACTTATTGAAAGGAAATATTCATTGAAACTTCGTGTCATTTTTCGCCAGCATATTCAGCCGTGGCATCCATCATCGACGTTGACACATGAAGCCGGTGCAGCTGTTCTAAAAGCGGCGCCTGAAAAGTTTTGGGAATTCAGCGCCGCCCTTTTCGAGCACCAGAAAGAGTTTTTCGATATTAGCGTTGTTAATGAAACACGCAACAAGACATATGAAAGACTGGCGAAGATTGCAGCACGTGTGGGCGTTAGTGAGAATGAGGTGTTGAAGCTGTTGGTTGTCAATGAGGAAGCCAGCCACGATGGAGAACTGAACACTGGCAACAAAGTCACCAATGATATCAAGCTAATGGTCAAGGTGGGTATTCAAAGATTTTGTCACTTCCGATGATTGATGCAATCTAACAGGGAACAAATACAGTCAAATCGTGTGATAGGAGTCCATGTTTCTCCAACCGTATATTTCAACGTATGAGACATCCGAACAATACGACGCAATCATCCCAGTTCGCTGACTTAACAAACCCAGGGGATCGAAGAGCCAAATATCAGCAGTAGTTTTGCAACGGGCCAATGGGAGGAATGGTTGGCCAAGAACATAATTTGAGGTTCCCTTTGATTGTAAGATCTTCGTGACAGGAACAGATGTTGGAAAAAGCATTTGATGGTGATGGTGGCTGTGGTTTTGTTTCTTCCTTGCCGATAAGAACTGGGCCGTACTTATTGAACTGCACAGCGGGGCACCTAATCTCTTGAATAGTCTTAGCCATGCAAGAGATGTACCTGCTGTCGAATCTCAACTGTTTCATTCATCCCCACGTTACAAAAGTGCCGGCAATAGGCAATTATTCCAGGGGCGAGGTTGAAAGATTACTGTGACAGAGGGGGTTGGTAATTCAAAGGACGCCTGGAAGTTTTAGCGGGTGTTATCAAGTCATCATATGGAGCAAAGGACCTACTTGAAAAGAAGGATGTGAGGCTCTGGTTCGTGCACTTCGTAATGTTCCCAACCCAAGCTCTATGATTAAAGATTAAAGACAGTCTTCAACGAGCGGGCGCATGTTGTAAATATGTACCTGTGTGATGCCAAGCGCCCGCCACTCTTCTTCCCAAAGCAACTTCAAGGTTCCTTTCGCGCTGTCGAAGTAATCGGCGGGGATTTTCTTCAGCATATTTTTAGGTAGTTGAACATGTCGATATTCGTACGCATCGTCGGAATATCTAGGTGTGTTCGTCAGCTCCTTCTTCCGTGACATATACAGACAGACAAATACCTCGCGGAGTAGTGAATGGAATCAATGAATTCCTCGAGTCTCTCTCGCTCGCTTTCTAGCAGAAGGCGTGGCTTCTTATTTCTTCTGCTCATGTCGATGTCCATCTGGAGGAGGGGGGAGGGGAAGCGTCCGCAAAAACACAAATATTACTTGGAGGCGCCTTCCGTTTTGGATAACAGATTAGCCACAGCCCCTCAAACCTCAAAGGGTGGGAAGCAGGAGTAACAAGACGGAGCGCGAAATGTTTATGACCGGAGAACATAGAGGCCAGGGTTTATCAAGCAAATAAAGTGGAGTGGGGACAAGAAAATACTCACGAGAAAAGTTCTTTGTGCTGGACTATCAAGTTGTGAGAACTGAATAGAGAGGAGGAGTATATCGTGGACAATGGTCTTTAACGGATTGGTATGTTGTCCAGCAGTGAAAACAATGGCCGAATAATCTTCCAAGAATATCCCAATGACTGTTGCTTTGGTACCCGAGGTGTACTCCGTAGTTGTTTGATCAATAATTATGGTACGGAGACTGTTGTAATTTACCCGCATGGGTGATGCCTCAGGCTACCAAACATGCTCTATCGGAGAACCCGGCAAATTCTGCTGCTATCGATTTGGCTCGATTTTAATCAATCAAATCCAAGCCGAAACGCAAACTGGATAACAAGATCATTGATCCATACGCACATCATGTTATCTACAGCTTGCAACCATCAAATTCAAATCATGCAGTTCAAGTATGTAAGGCCGATGGAAGAGGATATAAATACTGACATACATAAATAAATATATATGACATGGTATTCTTACTACTTTCCTTACTACCTGAGATGTCATGATTTGAGTACAGTGAAAATAAGACTGTCATGTGGGACTCAAGTCACTCATGATGGAGATTCTACTCTGTAAGCATGCAACATGGTCGATGACTCAATAATCAAGGAATCATGCTTCTTCCAATCCGACACCACATCTGCATATATTATAGATTTTTTCAAGTCTAATGTAATAGATTGATGAGTTATAAAGGCAACACCCAAGAGAAGAATAATATATACAGAGTACATAATATATGGATGTATACCTGTACAATTCCGCGGAAGAATATGTAGATTGGTGACTAATCATAATCAAAAAGACACAATCTATCACGTGATGCATAAGGTGTTTGTTGAATTTGCCTCCTACCGAGGAGCAAGAAAGTTTGGTTAAAAAAAAAAAAAAAAAAAGAAAAAAAATTTTTTCCCTTAAAAAGTGAGATGAGCGAGGGGAGGAAAAGTGGGCTGTCTCGGGGCTTTTTTTTTTCCTTACTCTTCCCTCCACTGCAGACCTCTAAAATTTTAACCACTCCCACCTCGGCGCTGGAGTGATTTTAGATTTTCTGTTCTTCCTAAATTTCCATTCAACCCATTTTTCTTTTCACTTTTTTTTGAATCCCTAGGACCTTAATACAGTCTTTTGTGATCTATTACCATGTCTGACGAAGTCTACGAAGGTGCCGTTGGCATCGATCTTGGTGGGTTGTCACCATTGTACTATCTGATGGGACAGGTACTTACCTAGTGTTTGCAGGCACGACCTACTCTTGTGTTGCCAACTATGAGGGCACCAATGTGGAAATCAGTAAGTCCACATAATTATCCTGGTATCAGGCAATTATTTTCTAACCAGCATCGATGTAGTCGCCAACGAGCAGGGTAGCTATACCACCCCATCGTTCGTCTCCTTCACCGACAAGGAGCGTTTGATTGGCGAGGCCGCGAAGAACCAGGCTGCCATGAACCCGAGGAACACTGTCTTCGATATCAAGTAAGAAATTTTCTACCCTTGTTGCGCGCTCAAGAGATTAGAACATTGGTTCTAATTTTTCTAGGCGTCTTATCGGTCGGAGATACGAGGACCCCATTGTCAAGAAGGATGTTGAATCTTGGCCTTTCAAGGTTATCGACCAGGGTGGAAACCCCATCGTCGAGGTTGACTACCTTGGTGAGACCAAGACTTTCTCTCCTCAGGAAATCTCTTCCATGGTGTTGATGAAGGTAATTCAGACCAGAGTTCGAAATCGAAAAAAAAGAAACTAATCCAACTACATCAATAGATGAAGGAGGTCGCGGAGACCAAGTTGGGCAAGAAGGTCGAGAAGGCGGTCATCACTGTCCCGGCTTACTTCAATGACAACCAGCGTCAGGCTACCAAGGATGCTGGTGCCATTGCCGGCCTCAATGTTCTCCGTATCATTAACGAGCCCACTGCCGCCGCCATTGCCTATGGTCTTGGCTCTGGAAAGTCTGACAAGGAGCGCAATGTCTTGATCTATGATCTTGGTGGTGGTACTTTTGATGTCTCTCTCCTCAACATCCAAGGCGGTGTTTTCACCGTCAAGGCCACTGCTGGTGACACCCATCTTGGTGGTCAGGACTTTGATACCAACCTCCTTGACCACTTCAAGAAGGAGTTCCAGCGCAAGACTGGAAAGGACCTCTCCGGTGATCCCAGGGCTTTGCGCCGCCTGAGAACCGCCTGTGAGCGTGCCAAGCGTACTCTGTCCAACGCCACTCAGACCACTGTCGAGATTGATTCTTTGTTTGATGGCGAGGATTTCAACTCCTCTCTTACTCGTGCTCGTTTCGAGGACCTCAACGCCAAGAGCTTCTCTGGTACTCTGGACCCTGTGCAGCAGGTCCTGAAGGACTCCGGTCTCGAGAAGAAGCAGGTTGATGAGATCGTGCTTGTCGGTGGTTCCACCCGTATCCCTCGCATCCAAAAGCTCCTGAGCGATTTCTTCGATGGAAAGAAGCTGGAAAAGGTAAGCAGTTCCTGTGCATGATTAGAAGAACGCATCTAATGATTTTTTCTTCAGAGCATCAACCCCGATGAGGCCGTTGCCTACGGTGCCGCTGTTCAGGCTGGTATCCTTTCGGGCAAGGCTACTTCTGCTGAGACTCAAGATCTGTTGCTGCTCGATGTCGTTCCTCTCTCTCTTGGTGTTGCCATGGAAGGCAACATCTTTGCCCCCGTGGTTGCGCGTGGCCAGACTGTTCCCACCATCAAGAAGCGCACTTTCACTACTGTTGTGGACAACCAGACCACCGTCCAGTTCCCTGTTTTCCAGGGTGAGCGTACCAACTGCGCTGACAACACCTCTCTTGGAGAGTTCACTCTGGCGCCCATTCCTCCTATGAGGGCTGGTGAAGCTGCTCTTGAGTGTGTTTTCGAGGTTGACGTGAACGGTATCCTCAAGGTCACTGCGACGGAGAAGTCCTCTGGCCGCACTGCCAACATCACCATCTCGAATGCAGTTGGTAAACTTTCCACTGGCGAGATCGAGCAGATGATTGATGGTAAGTGAAGCTTGCTCTCTAGTTTCACGCAGCACGTAACTAACAAATCCTAGACGCTGCCAAGTTCAAGTCCAGTGACGAGGCTTTCACCAAGAAGTTCGAATCTCGTCAACAGCTCGAGTCTTACATCTCTCGTGTCGAGGAGATCGTTTCCGACCCCGGAATGTCGATGAAGCTGAAGCGGGGCAACAAGGAGAAGATCGAGTCTGCCCTTAGCGATGCCATGGCGCAGCTCGAGGTTGAGGAGTCCTCTCCCGAGGATCTCAAGAAGAAGGAGCTCGCTCTTAAGCGACTCATCACGAAGGCCATGGCTACTCGGTAAAGCTGTACAGTCAGTGCTAAGACCGTACCGCAACTGAAGCCGCCCAAAGGCCTTCGTTTATTACATGACGATATTACGGAAAGGGGCTATTTTGTTTGTTTCTGCTCCTTTTTCTTTTTTCTGAAACTGGGTCTTCGTCCACACATTGGCTTTTACATCAGGAGCGCATTTTTTATGATTGGGCAGAGACTTTTCAAAAGTATTCTTAGATTTGAAAATTTTGGTTCATTTTAAGACTTACACAAGGACATCTACTCAACCGTAAATTCGTCCTCTTAAACCCCGTACTTTAGAAAATATAAATAAGCAATTGATGACCGGAGCTAGAGTATGATCGATCAGCGGAAGCCATTCTTTGGCTTCTCAATTCGGGTCGATTTCGGTCGGTGTTCTCTAAACACTTGTCAGAGTGTTCGGTGCCTGCTGCGTGCCATTACTACGTGGTTGCTACCTAGCTGTCAATTACCCTTTAACCGCAACTCGTGCGTCACCTCCCACAACAGCCGGCAAACCTAGGAAACAGTCTATACAACCATTGTTATAAGTGTTCACCGTGCTCTGAAAATGGCTTATTTTGGCCGTGTACGACTCCTATTGTTATCAGGAGCGCCCAAACTCAACTTACCAGTTCAATCTCCACGTCTTCTACCATGGCCCAGAAATACGCTTCAGGTCGGGAACAGGGGCTTCAGAAGCTCTCATATGCTGTATAAGAAGAAGGACAAAGCGAAAAAGCAGCCTGACGCGGGCCCGGCATCACCTTCAGGTCCCCCACCATCTTCTGAAGACCCTTATGATCTCTCAAAGTTGCAGGATGGCATCTCGACTGCTCTTTCGCAGTTGAAAGACGACCTGGCCAAGAATCGAGTAGGCGGACGGTTTAACACTGAATCGATTGAATCCCTTCGTGTCAAACCTCACAAAGGCTCCAAGGATTCCGTGAAGCTTGGAGAATTGGCACAGGTTGTTCCGAAAGGCGGACGCATGGTGACTGTGCTCGCTTCAGAAGAAGATGTCAGTATTCAAACACTCCATGCTTGACCTCTCCCCTGTTTACTGGTCTGGTTTCATGTCTCTTCATAATCTAAGCTTGATTTATATACATACAGCATGTTAAAGCGATCGCTTCGACAATTGTCTCCTCCAACCTGTCCCTGACTCCGCAGCCGGATGCGCACAATGCTCTTCAACTAAACATTCCGATCCCACCACCTACAAAGGAATCGCGCGATCATGCAATTGGTCTGGCGAAAGCGGCAATGGAAAAGGCAAATAGCTCGATTCGCGACTCTAGAGGTGCTCTCCATAAACGCCTCCAGGATATGCAGAAGAAGAAGCTTGCGAGGCCCGACGATGTTCGGAAAGCACACGAGCATATGGAGAAGTTAATAGAGAAGAGCCACAAAGACGTCAAAGATCTATTTGAAACTGCGAGGAAGGCGCTCGAGCGGGTATAAGCAATGGGGGAACTCAGAAGCTGCTGGCTGTGTTGAGATTGGAGATCTACATGTACACATAGTCGTTAGGTATAATTCATATTTTCTGCACCTTAATTACACAAATTTAGCTTAGCGACGGGTTGCTATGACCAAGAATACAGACGGAAAACAAGCACTATTGTACAATGTCACAGCACCGGCGCTAGGAACGCTTGACAGGACGGCCAGCAGCCAGAAGTGATTCCATCTTTTTCATGAACTGTGAACTCTTCCCCGCCATTTGGTATGTCTCATTGTTCTCGAGATTCTTGAGAATATCCCCAATGACAGGGGATTTGTCAGCCTGCTGAGTTGGTGCGCTGGGATACCTCCCCTGCACCAGAGACTGAAAGAGAGATTGCTGATCTTCCTTCCGTAGTGGATCGAAGCCGATTTCTTGAGATTCCACAACATCGCCTTTCCGCTGCGAGAACTTGTCGGCACGTTGTTGTGATAGCTTGTTGGCTACAGCCATAGCCTTCGTCCGTTCCTCTTCGCTTGCGAATTGAACATACTGGCCCATGAAAAGACGCTTTCCTAGCTCCTCTGGTTGCGTATAACCATTGGGCAAGCGATCACCCAGCTTGTATAGTTTCTCAGCGACCCCGGCAGCACGGGCGTTCGCATCAGTCGGGAAAGCCGGCCAGCTCTCCTTCAAGGCAGCATAGTCACACGCCCGAGGACTGTAACGAACGGGTACCGGCTTCCCCTTCTCGACAATGTCAACAAAGGCATTTTCGACTTCATCCTTTTGGGTGGTATCGCCTGCATCCGCCTCGGATGATTTCGGTCCACCGCGCACGAACTTCTTGTCCCTGAATCCAGACTTGCCGGGAGGCCTAGTAGGTTTTCCAGAACGGGGAGGGAAAGAATTGCGGTTCCCCCGAAACCTAGGATTGTGGAGGATAGCACCTGGTTGACGGCCGGCTTGGGGAGCCGCGAGGGATCTTGCGTCAACTACACGGCGGTATCGAGGTCGATCAAAAGTCGTGTTTTTCGGGTTCAAGTTCACCGGCGGTACGTTGGTCTTCCGACGGTCAGGGCGAGGTGAGGCACCGGAGGGAGAATGTTTCTTAGGGGTGACATTGGGATTACCTGCAAAATGTCAATATCCACGAAGGGATGCCGCGAGCAGGCGAGTAAATCAGAAGCAAAGAGTCGTCAAGCGGATACAAGTGGGTTATGCAGAAGTACTTACCCTTCGGGCTTGCGCCTTGATCTCCATGGCATTGGGTCTGAGAAAATGACCGAATAGGTGCCAAAATCTGCCCCGTAATTCTGGAACCAGCACCCTTGCGGGTTAACTGGATGGTTCGTGGATGGAACATTTTTTTCATGAGCCTTATTCGTTATGGCAAAGTTCACGAAGGCCGCGGGAGATGCCAAAAAGAATTCCATGGCCTCGGAGCCCCATCACGTGATCGTACATCGCCCTTTCGCGGAACGCGTCTTGAAAGTCTGCAAGCTAATCTATCTCCCTTGTCACCATTTCTACTACTCTCTTCCAGTCAGACAAATTATGCGAAGCAACGATGCTTCGCCGGAAACCCACAGCTATCGCGATAACGTCCGAAGACGTTGCAGCCTTTGAAGAAGCGCGACTCCGCCAACAGTCCGGAAAGAAGAGCGACCCGTCCGATGGCACAAGGAACTTCGCTACGAAGTTTGATCCGAGTGACGAATTGAAACCACTACCCGGGGATAAAGCGCGGATTGTTCGATCGCATGAGGAGCGGATAGGCATCCATAGACGCGGTTGAGTTCGTCAATTAGTCTTGTTACTATCTCATGCCGTTTTCCCCTTCTATACCTGAGATTCCACTTTCAGATCGGTCTTTTTACTCTGGGAGTTTGATTGTTCATGGGTTCCGAATCGCCATGATGACTTGTCTTCGTCCCTTTTACCAAATGTTATGGATAGGTGCACAATTAGGGCGGGATATGATCCCAGTGGAAAGCCTCCTGGTACCACCGTTCGCTATGAACCACGCATGTGGTGTGTCAAAAGAAATGTGTTGGAGTGGTTCCCGGCTTTAATATCACAATTTCACTGCTTGTCTTCTGACATGTTAACGCTATATATTGACGAATATCAAACGCCAAATGCCAAATCTTTGCCTTATGATGCCTTGGGCTACATCCTGTACTAGCAGATTCGGACGTGAACAAGAGCTGGGGCAAGAAATCAATATTTGTACTGAATAAATCTCTTACCGAAAAAAAGTAGGGTATAGATCATTTCCCATCGAAGCGAACACGCGATATATACAATCATTTGCCTAGTCTAATGTGGAACAATGAGGGTTGATTCAATCACATCCAACGATTGTCAAGTGTTGCATGATCAGAATCCGTGGCACATGATCCACGGATCTGATATTGAAGAGAGTAAGGGGGTATCTGGAAGGAAATAGATGAAGCAGGTGGACTAATGTCAGAGCATCAAGATCATGAACAGTGGCTGGAAACGACATCTATTTGGATATTTGCTGCTGATAATCCGCCCTATACCGACTAGGGGTCCATAGATGTAATGAACGAGCTTGTCAACGTTGCCGTTTGGCCGTGTGCCCTGCGTCCAGGTCGACGGAATGGTTCCACCGCCGTTTCAAACCATTAGGATCAAACACACTGGCAACATTCTGTTGCCAGTCTCGTGCTGTGAACACGACTTGCTGTGTGTTGAGGTGCTGTGTGGCAGGTGGGGTCAGTGCGGTAGGTGTAGGTTTTGCAGGTGTTCCGTATTGGGGATATTGAGGTGCTAAAGAGGTATGTACGCTCTGAACGGGGTGGTTGATAGGCATTGGGGGAGAATTTGAATTCAAAGGTGAAGGTCCCATGGAGAACGCCATATTCCATTGACTGTTTCGAATCAACATTAGTCTGTGACTGGAGCCTTGTCTGGAGGAAGTTTTCTTACTTGATGATGCGAGTAGGGTCCCAACTATTCTCGTCCACTAGAGGTGCATCCAACGAATGGCTCGGTACAGGGTGAGGCATTATGCCCACATGTTGGAGCTGAGAGGAATCGGACTTTAAATCTTCAGTGCCGGCTGAGATAGGAGGGGTAATCGGGTATGCAGTAAATCCCACTCCACTATGAGTACCGCTGGGAATAGGAACATGATTCAACCTAGAATCATAGTGTGAACCGAGTGGTGGACTTGGATGGTATTGTTCTGAAGGACTGCCATAAGGGAATGTCGATTTCAACTCAAAGGGGCGGCTGATATCGGCGGAGAACGCAAGTCGCAAAGAGTCGATTTGTGCCTGGATCTCTGGCATAGGCCAGGCGGATGAACATCGCTCAAGTATACGCATGTGCCGTGCAAAGTATTCACGGGCATCTGTATGGAAATTAGGGTCTGGCGATGTTATAGCAACCTGAGCAAAGAAATTAGTTACTGGGCCAAGAGTCCGAGAGCATCAGAAATACCAAATGTAGCATCGTGCAGGTTAAGACGCAGTAGATAGAAAAATTGATGCCCCTTTGCATGAAAAGTAGGCCAGATAACCCAAACCGTTCCAAGATAGCCTCCTGTAGTCGGCATAGATATTTTGCGGAAGAATAGCATACTGCCATGTGGGACTTTCCATCCCCCCCCGTTGCAAAGGATCTGGAGGCAAGTAACTGCGGCCGATGCAGCAGGATTATCCCCAGATGACAATGGGAGTGCATATTTCCTACGAAGTGAGACGGTATCCAGGGAGGCGAACCATCCGCAGGATAATTGACTTGCAAATCCGGAGGAAGATTCTGCAACCAGTCTGCGAAAACGGGGTTCTTCTCGACAAGTGTTGGATTAGCCCCCCAGTCCTTTTGACGCTTGATCTTGTGATATATGTCAGTTATTATGCGAATATGTCGGGCATTCTGAACGAAGTGAGCATAGTGCCGAGAGCGATCGACTTCGAACTGGTCTAGGCCCTTGATATTCAAGACCGGGCGCAATTCTACTGTGTCAAGATCAACTCCATAGTCCGACCGGCCTGTCAAAGTTAGAACAACTATATTATGCAATGAGACATGCATGACCTACCTTGCGGTGCACCGATCATTACTTCAACAACCAAGAGAACTTGCCATACTCTTATTTGGATCAAGCAATCCACTGCACTTGAACCGCAGAAAGCGTTGTCTTCATGCAAACCGCAATGTTCATGAATATCCAGGTCTTTAGCCATGGAGATGATGGTCTTCACAGTCTGCCACGACCGGTAATAATAGCCTCTTTTCGGTAACGACTCTCGCGCTTTCAACAACAAGAGCAATGCTTGAATTGTGCTCAAGCGAGGTACATCCATAAAGCTAGATTCATGCCCTAAAAAGTGAAATTGTTAGCGACTTGAGGATTTTGCATATGATTTGCACATTGAAGGAGCTGCCTCACTGTTCGCCAATGCAAGCCACTGTGCGCCTTGTGCCGGATCGTCTGACAATCGTCCCACGCAGGCAAACAGTGCCTCAAGAAGAAGAGGCGAGATGGAACCTCGGTCGTGTTGCCATTGATGATACAAGTGAGATCGGTGTACAACTGGTACATAGGGATGTATATCATCGAAATAGGTTTTGAAATACGCCATGACCTCATCGTCCGATGGCATGAGCTCTGGGGGGATCCGAATTGTAGAGCCAGCTCTGGTATTGAGAGGGGGTAGCGCTTCATCCCCTTCATCTTGCAACGGCACTTCCGGTTCGGCCCTTTCTTGTCTTTGCTGCCTGATGTATGGCGCTATCAAACGATCAATAATCTGATTTCACGTCTGGCCGAGGCTGTCATCATGATAGAACTCACCAATCCCGGTCTCGTCGATTTTCAACTCCCCAAGAACTTCGCTTAGACCTTCGGCAGTCGACTGTTCATCCTCACCAAACGAGGCCGTGTTGGGGATGAAGTCCTGCGTCTCGGTCGTAGAAAACATGGTTTGATCCTGAAAAGGATGACCTGGCATGGGTATTTGAGACGATTGCAGATCACAAATGCCAGGATGGTCAGGATTAGGCTGACCAAAATGTTGAAACATCCTGACCCCATCATTATAGGCAGCGATATCCCTTAATGCTGTCTGGTTACCATCGTTAAGATTTTGAGGAACTGGGAAGGAAGATAGCGAAGGCGCAGATGCACCAGTCATGCCCAAAGGGCTTACGCTGTCGGTATCAATGCTTTGGCCCGCCTCGAAGTCATTGTTCTGGCCAATGCTAGGAGGCACGCATACTAGTTTCAAACGAGTACATGCGGAGCAGGGCCATGTGTTTGTAGTTGCCGCATCGCATTTGATCTTGCGCTTTCTACAGCCATTGCAGGCTCGCATCACTAGTGGCGTATTTTAGCAAAATTCTAACAAAGCCCAACTGGACATGGCACGGAGGCGCTCACCCTTGAGCCTTTTGTGTCTGTTATGTTCATCCACGAATACATAATCTGAACGAAAACCAAAAGGGCATTAGCTGTCTACTCAAACCCACGTTTTTAGATCTTTCTCATGAAGGATATCTTACTTTTTTGACCTTCCCTTGGGAGACCCGTGGGGGGAGTAAAAGAGTAGCCCTGCATTCTGGCTTTAAGAGCACGGATGTTCAGGCAAAGGGACAATATTAAAGAGGATGTATGGCGCTATAAGACACGCGGGTCAAGATATATATCCCCAAGGCCTGCCTTGTTCGGGATATGTGAGAGGAAGGACGTGGCGCAAAGAGAACCCCTCTGTACTCCAATCGTCAATGAGACAGATGTAGAGTTTTCAGTATCGAAATAGAGGAGAATATATCTCCCTCGCGATGACGAGCTTGGTTGATGCCGAAGTCTTTCAAAACAGGGCCAATGCCGGCGTCGCTAAAGACCAAGGTGTATATGCCGGACGGGTGGAGGGTTGAATAAGGCGAACACGGTAAACAATAGAGGGCCTCCAAAGGACGATATAGGCACTGGACTGTGGCGAGAAGCGTTTAATCGTAATCCGTCATTCCGGCAATCTCTCTTCGGACCGATTACAGCAATTATTGGCCAAGATCGCAAGTATCGTAGGTTCAAATCGTCGAGGAAATCGAATATAGAAAGCGGGGCTTGCGGAACAGGAAGACAGTGTATCTAACACAGTAGAAAGTCAGTATAGATAGACAGTCTCTGGAGGGCTGTTGTCCTGTAGTCTTTGAAAGAATACGGTTTAACACGGACATCTGGCCAGCGGCACTGCGGAATGGATAGAGCCGAGGAAGATGCCCTACAAGCCGACCCCAGAATTCAAATAGAGACAAAGGGTGGGAAGGAAGTAGAGGCGCGAAAGAACGAGACAGGAAAATATAGTCTTACTATCTTGAGATATGGTGGAATGTGGAAAAGATACGACAGGGGACAGACAACAACCTTATGAGGCCTGCATCGTGGTATAAGGGAATTGGTGGATCGAGAACGTTTGGCGTAGAGAAAAGCGAGATGGATATTGTATCACAGAACCCAAACCCCCCATTTGCAAGAATCAATATCCCGATAGCATAGGATCCAACACGTGGGTGGTGGGCTGCAGAAGAATATATGTTACGCGCCCGGATTATGAGCGCATCCAGCTGATGAGGGGTGACGAGAGGAAGTTGGCAAGGGAGAAACCGGTATATTGGACAGTAGTTGATTTCGAAAGTAAATTGTTCTTTGTTCCTGATTTCTTCTTTTACGAGAAAAGAAAGAAAGTACAAGGAATGACAAAGAAAAGAGGAAGAACAGGAGGAGGAAGTGGGAGAAGGAAGAAGGGAAACAAGCTTAATGGAAGATACGAGGTGATTGACGGCATAGCGTTTTTGGGGATCAAGAGGCCCACCGATACAATGACGGATTTCGCATGTGGAAACGCAGGATCTCCATTTAGGCCCACGGGAGAGAACCGGCAACCCTATTAGCAGTGTGTCTTAGCCCAGGATCGCCTGGTCCCTGGTCTTCTTCTCTTGTGTCTCCGTCAATACAGTAGGAACAATACTCAGTGGGGGGTACACGGTGTAAATGAGATACAGGAAATGCCGCCGAATTATAAGTCCCTCAGCAGAACATTCAGTCGCTTGTCCAATCCACGATGATGGCTGGGTGCGCAAGAGAGTTCATTAATGTATCTAAAGTACTCGATACTACCCAACATTACTGGTAAATCATTATGCTAGCCTCCCCATCTCCTGGGGTTAAACAGCACACTGATCATTGACTAGTGACAATACACCTCGGATGTTGCCCGAGTGTGAATCCGGTTAACTTTCCATTAGAAGCCACACTCAAGACTAAAGAAAGTTGAACCAATTCTCAAAGATAGCCCACAAGAACGACAAGCAAATATTAGCATCTTAGTGCAGAGTATATGGTAGGTACCTATGTACAAACCATGTACAATACATATGTAGACCATCGTAATTGTATAGGAAGATATCCCAGGCAATGCATGAAGTGCAGAGAACCCGCAGCAGCACGGGGGTGATTCCCTCCGCATGGCATATTATTATTAAGTGGACGAACGGGTGGCCCCATTAATAATGATTTCGGAGTAATCATGTGGCGGTCGGCTAGGGTGGAGGGGAACATCATTGATCCCTCGATTGGTGATAAGAGGTCTCTGCATATCCAAGACCCCCGCCGCCACTATCGTCCGGCCGCGTTCAATGTGATTTCGCCATCCAAGTGTTGACCAACTTTCCGCACAATGACGACCGAAATACAGAATTCCAACCCGACCATCCTGAGCGATGCCGACCTTCCTACACGGTTGCGCCCGGCCGAAGCAGCCAAGTCTAGCGCCTATGGCAGTGGTCTTTTCGCCTCAACGCTGAACTTCCCCGGTGGTGACTCGGTTGATCCGGCTAGCCAGTACTTGTCCGCGGAGTCGGAAAGTGAAGGCGATGATCTACTGGAAGAGCCAATCGATGAACAAGAGATCTATGGTATGTGGCTTGCAGCCACCATCCAAATGAGACCAACCCAGAGAACAGATGCCTAACGTATACTTAGATCTCATCTCAACTATCTCCGACCCCGAACATCCGATCTCATTGGGAGCATTGGCAGTTGTGTCTCTGCCCGACATTTCAATTAAACCGACTCTTTCCAATGTACCGGACTCTCCTCTACGAACGGTCACGGTGCTTATCACACCAACAATCACGCACTGCAGCTTGGCTACGGTAATCGGCCTTGGTGTGCGTGTGCGCCTCGAACAATCTCTCCCGCCCCGGTTCCGGATGGATGTGCGAATCAAGGAAGGGACACACAGTACCGCCGATGAAGTCAACAAACAACTGGCCGACAAGGAGAGAGTCGCCGCTGCATTGGAGAACGGGACCTTGATGGGTGTTATCGCGAAGATGCTGGAAACTTGCCAATAAGAAGGAGTTTTACAGCGGGGGATGTTGTCATGAACCAAGGTCTAGACTACAGGAACCGGGTCGTTGAATAACAAGGACTACTGGATTGGAGTCTAATGGTTGCAGCTAAAATAAAAAACGCCGCCTTGTCATATTGTACCAGCGCGTCACGAATCCAAGACGCCACTCTCTCTAAGGCCCTTCCACAACTCCGGCTCGAGAAATTTGCTTACTGTGACATCCTCTGCCAAACCCTTTCGTCTCCGTGTTTTTAATACAAAGTCCCGCGCCGTCGCCACTGCCGGCGCCATCTCGAGGGGCTTGGTTTTCACTTCTCTGTCCAATGGGTCTCCTGGCACGACACTCCATTTATCGAAAGCCAGGCTGACGGCAGCCTGACCTTGGGTGTGGATTCGAAGATCCGTCTCAAAACCAAACGAATCGATGACTGGAATCAACCCACGCACCGAGTACAGTGGCGTTCCGGCGATCGGTCCATCGGACAGGACGTGGCCTCTTCTGCGTGAGAGAACCGTGTATACTGACGCGACTGCATCCGCAGGCCCTGTCATCGCACAAGAATAGATTGGCTCCATCAGGCGAGGAGAAGCCATGAGGAATGAGGAGTAAACCGCTCGTCGAGTGGTTGGGATGATTTGGCCACCTCCTCGGTAGATGGCTTGGTCGGCGAGCGAAACGTCCGTAAGTCGGAATTTGGTGTTTCGGATGGCTATGTTGTATTAGCATAAGATAGTCAAATAGGCACACGTCCACGTATATGATCAAGACAATAGTATTAGCGCCATTGGGGAAGGAAAGATAACTTACGCTCCTCACAAAGGGGTCCTTCCCTAGTACCCCAGCTAAAGCCCTGCGTAATCGAATCTCTGACGGTGCCAAGGAGTTTCTTGTCAACCTGCGACGGCAGAGTATCATCCTGCAGTATGTTCGGGCCCATCTCATCAGGGCCAAAAGCCCAGACACTCCGCGCAGCGAGTTTGTCCCAATCATACTTCTCTTCAAAAAATTTCGCAACTTTGCGGATTGGGTCTTTGATGCTGACTTTTCCACTCTCGATATCCTCGGCAATGCCATCGTCTAACGGCTCCGCAATCATGGTGACCTTGTTCTTCTTGTTAGGCGTTATTGAGTAGCACATAATGGCGGAGGTCTCGACGACAGTCTCGCAAAATCGAGTCACAGGGTCCGAGACCTTGATTTCCATCTCGGAGTAAAGCTTTCGTAGATCGTGCATGACGCAATCCATGTAGAGCTCGCCTGTTCCCAGGATGACATGCTCACCGGATTCTTCGACCTTGGTGGAGACGAGCGGATAGCTCTTGTTGATTTTCCGCAGGCCGTCGAGCATTTTAGGCAGTTCCGACGGGTTTACCGGTTCAACGGCGACCTTGAACACGGACTCGGTCATTTGGCGAATCGGCTTGAAGATATGGGCTTCCTCGTCGTTCTTTAACTTCAAGGGTACCAGCGTAGCAGTCTTCACTATGGAATTGTCCACCCCACCCAGGAGGACCATATTTCCCGCGGGAACGCCATTCGTCGGGATGTTGTAGCATGTTTCAGCGATCCACGTATCGGCAATTGTCGCCGTCACCATGTCTTCTTCGTCTTCGGGAGTATAGCCCTCACCGAGCACTCGAACCTGCTGGCCAGGTCTGGCTGTCCCGCTCATTATCCGCCCAAACGCGTTGAAACCGGAAGCATCAACAGTAGAGAAGAGCTTGGTAATATGGACGATAAGCGGGCCATCGGAGTCGCAAGCTTTCATTGCGGCCGCTACCTCGGTATCGAGAGGGCCGGTGTAGTATCGTTCCAACATCTTCTGAGACCCTTCGACCGGAGAGGGAATGTGCCCGACTATCATGTCAACAAATCCATTGGCTGGGCCAAAGAACTGTTCACAGACAAGGTTGAGTAAAACCTTCGCATCAGATTTCAGTTGCGAGGGTTTCAAGTTGATTCCGATATTGGCGAGGGTCTCTTTCAAGTCTTCCGGGCTCTCGCTTATCGTGTGGGAGTAGATTTTGTAGATTGGTTCGAGAACAAACTTGACAAATGTTCGCTGCGCGTTCTCTTCCACTCCTTTCCGCGTGAATTTGCGACTTTGAGGATTGAAAAATATATCGCCCCACAGGCGTAAGGCGAAATCAGAAGCCGCAATCCCCGGATAGGAATCAGCGTACATCTTGGCGAATGATTGGAGTGAGAAGCACCAGCCCATGGAGGCGCAGGCGAAAGCAACGTTGCCCTTCTCCGGACTCAGTCGTCTTTTCTCGCCTTGTCCAGGCAGAACGTTCTCGATAACTGTATTGACCTCTTCAATAACGTGCTTCAGCTTGAAATAAGCATCATTAGGAGGGATCTTCAGCTCCAAGATCAATCTATCCATTTTGTTGATCACCAAAGTCAGAGGCAGGTCCTCTAGCACAGCATGTTTGATTATCTGCTCGGTATTTGCCTGTACGCCTTCAACGACGTCAACCACTAGCACCACGCCGTCGGCCAACCTACACGAGGCAGCGACTTCGTCCACAAAATCCACATGACCAGGTGTGTCGATGATGTTCACCAGATGGGATTTACCCTTGGTCCCCTGAAGAACTAAACTCATAGGTGCCGACTTGATCGAGAGGCCACGCTCTTTTTCTAAAAAGTGGACATCGGTATAACGAAGCTGCTCTTCCTTTCGTCGACCTGCCCTTTTGTTAAGGCGCTCGGATAGATCGTGTGTTTGCGTGACGAGCATGTCCATGAACGCGGTTTTCCCATGGTGCAAATGACCGACGAGAGCAATATTCCTGATCTGTTCAGGAAAGCTGAGCAAGTCCGTCATGAATTCTCGTGAGAAGTAGACAGCTGGAAGCTCCGCTTCCTCAATGGCGAATTTTTTCTGTTGAACCGGGGCGATTATGGGTTCAGACAATGATTGTGTGTCTTCCTCTTGTACGATGGTTTCGACATCCGCTCCGTAGACCTGCTGCGCGCTTGGGTAATATTGTTTATCTTCGTGAAGGATAACGGCGTTGGAAGGCCCCTCTGTAAATGAAACTTGTTAGCAACTTCCAGGAGCAAAAGAAGTATAAATGGTATCATGGCGTACCGTCCACCTCCATAAGCTGCTGGTCGTTTACACCTTGGTCTTCATCCTCTCCAAAAGCCTCGTCAAAATCGAAACCCTGTGCTTTGACCTCCTCATTCTGCGATTCCTCGTCCGTATCTACCGCTTCGCCGATGTAGTTTCCGAACCTAAATAGCCAGTCAGTCGCAGCGCACCGGGTAAAGATTCAATTGCTCGGGGTCGTACTCGTCATAAAGGTCATCCATGATGTTGCGCCCAATGCTCCTAATCTCATTACCTGATGCGAAAGAGGTGGTGTGGAGACTGTTTTATTTCCTTGCGACCTCGCCAAGTTTTTTTTGTCCTTTGGCAGGTCGGTAGCAAGAGAGCTTCGGGCTGAACCAGGATCACGGCGGAAGTATTGAATTTAGGTCGAGTTACCAAGGTCGGTTAGCGCCAGAATTCTAAGGTCTCGAGCTTTGGATGCCTTAATTCTGGCCCCGCCGGGAGAGGGGCGCTGCCATTTTGTCTCACCGTTTGGAGCAAGTGAGCCACCCCCCTCAGGAAGCGCTTGGGTCGGACAAATTTGAACCAGATTTCAACAATAGACCATTGCATTCAAAGTCAATATCTCTACATTGTCTAAACAACTGTTTACAGAAGTCATCTTTCTCTAAATTTCCATCTCGCCCGCCATGTCTTCGCTCCCGCCTGTCTACATTGTATCAACCGCCCGGACTCCTGTGGGTTCATTTTTGGGGTCAGATCCCATGAGTGTCTTGACCTCAGTTCGCGCGACTGACACTTTCCTACAGTTCTCTCGCCAGCCAAACCGCGCCGCAACTCGGCTCCCATGCCATCAAAGGTGCGACAGCTCCCTAATACCTACAATATACCGCATATTAATGCGCATACAGCGGCACTGAACAAGGCCGAGGGGCTCAAGTCTTCGGACGTTCAGGAGGTATTCTTCGGAAATGTTATTTCGGCCAAGTGAGTTTCATGAGTTCCAATGCTCCTTTTCCGGGAAATGAAGATGCGATTGAAACACATGTACTCACCCATGATATCTTTGGATTAGTGTCGGACAGAACCCTGCTCGCCAGTGCGCCCTCGGTGCCGGACTCGAGGATTCGACTGTTTGCACCACGGTCAACAAGGTTTGCGCCTCTGGGTTGAAGGCAATCATCCTCGGAGCCCAGACTATTATGACCGGTAACGCCGACGTCGTTGTGGCCGGTGGCGCCGAGTCCATGTCGAACGCCCCTCATTACCTTCCCAGCCTTCGCAGCGGTGCCAAGTATGGCAACCAGACGGTCGTGGATGGTATCATGAAAGATGGCTTGACGGATGCGGGCAAGCAGGAGCTCATGGGCCTGCAGGCAGAAGAATGTGCCCAGGACCATGGTTTCACCAGAGAAGATCAAGATAACTATGCGATCCGCACGTACGAAAAGGCCCAGGCTGCGCAAAAGGCCGGAGTTTTCGATGACGAGATCGCGCCCGTCGAGCTTCCTGGTTTCAGGGGCAAGCCCGGAGTCACTGTGGCTCAGGATGAGGAACCCAAGAACGTGAGGACAGGTCCACGTGCCGCGAGTCTAGGGTGGCACTTCCCTAAGAATGAGCATCGCTAACGTTTCTTTCAGTTGAACCCTGATAAGCTTCGCGGTATCAAGCCTGCCTTCATCCCTGGGACTGGCACCGTGACTGCCCCCAACTCTTCGCCTCTCAATGACGGCGCTGCTGCTGTCGTTCTGGTCTCGGAGGCGAAGCTCAAGGAGCTCGGATTAAAACCCGTTGCTAAGATCCTTGGGTGGGGAGACGCTGCTCAACAGCCCAGCAAATTCACCACCGCGCCCGCATTGGCAATTCCCAAGGCCCTCAAGCACGCTGGCCTGTCTCAGAATGACGTCGATGCCTTCGAAATCAACGAGGCCTTCAGTGTCGTTGCACTTGCCAATATGAAGGTCCTTGGAATCTCCGAGGACAAGGTTAACATCCATGGCGGTGCGGTGGCTATTGGCCACCCTATCGGTGCCAGTGGTGCTCGAATTGTGGCCACCTTGCTTGGTGTGTTGAAGGCCAAGAATGGAAAGATTGGCTGCGTTGGAATTTGCAACGGTGGTGGGGGTGCCAGTGCTATGGTTGTCCAGTCTCTTGCTTGAAGAGAACACAATCAGGCCCGAATTTTCATCCCTTACCTCGATCTCCTATTCTGTTAGGGGTGGGGCGAAGATGGAATGCAACGTTACGTATTCCCGCTTGATATCATAACACACAATACGATGATTACCCCTCATGCAGGCCGAGCTGGCTGAGAAGCGTTCTTGTTACATAGTATAGCGAATATTCTGTCTATATTATTCACTGACTGGGAGAGTTAAGGAAATGCAATCATAGCCTTTATAATGATCTCTATCGACTGGTTGGTTCAAAATATAGCATCCTAATTGCTTACGATTTACTACGCCCTAGCGAGATCATTAGGGTTTTAGACAACTAATATGCTACTCACCCTCATTTCACACCGGGTTTCGAGCACTGAGAATACGAATAGCTCCTCATACGTGAAATTGAGGCCAAAAAAGGATGCTAGGAGGCTGTTTACAGCTGCGTGTCTACCTGTAGCTCCCTACCATAAGTCACTGATTCAATACCTCATCACATATTTTTCACTTTCACATAACCCTTCATCTGTGCCTCAGTATCTAGCTGCTTCTTCTCCGCGGCCGCCTCGCTCACCGAGAGGGTTGACATCGCCATCTCCCGGTAGCAATACACACACCACTTTGCGCTCCAACAACGAAGCATGTTTAACACTATGGGCACATGTGATATGGCAGCTTGAAGTGTCTGCGCACCTCTGAACCCAGCATCTCTACTTAGTTTAGATATCACTCAGCCAACCTGTAAGGAGCGTCTGCATCCAGTGCTTCTGCACTAACTTTCGTGAGCCCCCTACCCCTCCTTTGAATCGATATCCGGGCTAATCCTTGCATTTACGATTGTAGCCGCATAGGTTTTGGTGCACTGAATATAGGACTACTTACGAAGACCAAAAGATATCATGATACCTTTTGTAGCCGAGTGGTAATTCCTCGCAACATGATATTACTGCGTCGGCTTTTCTTTAATCCAGAGTTGTCCATCGTTTTGGTAAATAGTCCGTTGCTTGAATATATTATAGCTTTCTTAGTGTTGACTCTTAGAGAAATGCCTTCTGATGTTATTCCGCGGGAGAAGTATTGAATGAGCTTAGCCCCCGTCAATCATCATTACATCGTTCGAGTGAGCGGTGCGCCGGATTAAGAGAAATCTGCTGATGAAGGTGAACCGTGTGGCCTAATTCATTACTCGCAGGACATGGTCAAGCGACGCCTATCCACTTCCGTACAGGATGGGATCCTACGGAAATCCAGAAGAGTGGCTGGACCACGCATTTTGAGCAAGGACCCGGGCGTGAATGGCCGCAGCTAGATCGCCTATCCAGTTTATTTGGTGCATGGAGCGCAGCAGTCATGTTGGGACCATGGACTCTGGTCAGACTTCTTTAAACGTATCAAGCTTGAAACTACTCGTTCATTATGTTGTTCATGCCATACGGCTCACCACATAGGGGCAAGGTATTATTTGTCATAAGTGTTTGTATCCTAGTGTCAGAAACGTGGTATAACTTGCAGTAACTCTTGGGTATATTCTGAATATGCTCTTGTATTATATAACGACCACAAAGCTTGGATGACTCGGCTGTTTATGCAAAGGCGCCAACAAGCGCCATCAGCACGGCACCGCTGAATACCGCTATACAGGCATCAACGCGCCGTCGGCCCCTGAGATCCGTGTAGCTTGACTGACTTAGGAAGTCTTCGGCGAGAAGTTCCACCAGCCCGGCAAACAATAACAGACCACTACTGATTGCGTTGGTTATACCAACCATGAGCAATCCAGTAGTGCTGCCTGGGTCATATAGGTTGTGCAAGATAAGCCCAAGGGCTTGGCCGATAGGCGTAGTAGTTCCATACGCAAGCGCCATCAGCCATGGCTTCATCGAGGACGGTGCAAAAAGGTCTGGGATCAAAGACGCAATGCGGGACCCGAGGGCGAACCCCTCAAATGTTTGGTGGAACGATATGGCCACAAGAAGGACGACAAAGGAGGTCCCTGTCGCAACGCTGACAGCCATCCCAATGAAAATGCTGTGAAAGAGTATACCGGCTTCAAGGAGGAGGCACTGAAGAAGCTGACGTTGAGGATTCTGCACTGACAGCGCCGGATTCGGTTCTTGATGTGAACCGCTTACACGAGGCTGTCGATCGCGAGATCGTAGACTAGAGTTACGGCGCCCTTCAGTCTGAGGCAGCCCATACGAGTCCGAGTCTTCGGTGTTCGTATCTTCAACTTCTTTGCGGGACAACACTTCTGGATGGGTGTCAATGAGCCCGTCCCCTGAAAGCCTTGAGGCAGAATTCTGAGTAAGGCTGTCTGTCTCACTCAACCCCTCCAGGCGAATGTTCTCCGATTCTTGACCATCGGGGCTCAATTGGTCGGCTTCTTCGTCTCGGTAGTAGCGCGGAGTCGCACCATCGGCATCTGCAAGCAACTTGTCGTATTCGCTTCCATGTACATGACCTGCTCCTTTCATGGCGAAGAACATCTCCACGAGAACCACAAGGAAGACCGAGATCATGGCAACAAATCCAGCCATGGCACGATAGGTCTCACTCCAAAACCGAGGAAGGCAGGGATCTGTCAAGGAGAGGAATGCGGTAGGGAGCAAATGAACAAAGGCCGTGGCAATCAAGACCCCTGTACCGAAATGCCTGGAAAGGAAGAGGAAGCGACGTGGTATCGGTAAGCGGGGGAATCGACGGGCAACGATGGGAAACGAGCATGCTGTAAGGACAAAGGTGATCAGCTTTCGGACAACCATACAGGTCATAGAGGGCTTACCTGATGTGCTTAGAACGAGGATAAGAAACAATGCCATGACGTGTATGGAGGTGTTATATGCACCCCGCTCTCTGGGGCCACATGCTGATTTATCGTTGTTATCATCGCCTCGAGCTTGGAGTCTTCGAGAAAGCTCGGCTCGTAAGATGGCATCGGATACATTGGCGATCGATGTAAGAGCATCCTTCGGAACTGGCGCATCGTGTCAGTTTAACTCGATTCAAACCATACTTTTTGGCAAGCTGCGAGAAAGTTGTCCCGGCTATTTATCAACGCCAATATCCCTCGACGAGGACTTCGGAGGGGGGTCCCTTAGTACTCACGAGGTAGGCTCTGGTGTTCTTGCTGCCCTCCCACGAATTCCATCATGTTTGCTTAGTTCTGGATTGTCCCTCCGGTCCAGGTACATCCATTACTAAGAGCGGCACAGATATCTCACGCTTGAGCAATGATTGCTGCCTTGATCGATGAACTTCTTCCTGGGCAGAGTTGACTGGAAGATAACAGGTTTCACTAAAGAAAGGACGGAGATGCCGGATGCACGAAGTTTGATATTCACAAAGATGTGGATCAATCCATCGTTAGATCAATAGATATTGGTCCATAAGAACAAGAAGGCGTGGCCTTCGGGCAAAGACAGCGTGTGTTGCAGGCAAGGGACGGCGCGCTTTTGTAGATTGCATGGCCAAGCTGGGGGACTCCCACTGCTTACTAAAAAAACAATGATGGCGCCCCATTCCTCTCCTTCCTCCCTTCCGATGCCCCTCATGATCTCCCCCGAAGAGAACCAAACATGAAAAAGAGAATGCTGTTCACGATTTATGGATAGTAAACTTTCTCCCACTTTCTGTTTTCCTGTTTTGTAACATTATAACTTGGTATGTTTTTTTAAACAGAATAGGGAGGCAGGTTTTATTGATCATTGATCATTGATCATTGTTATCGTTACCATCTCTTATCTCTCTTATCGTTTCCTCTCTCGGAAACCATATCAGTCAATTACTTGATTGTTAGAGCTGGATAGCTATACATAGAAAGCTCATGATCTATTCTTCAGCCTCGTCCAACCGCTGGTTCCCTTCGACCGGTTGGAGCTCTCCACTTTAGTTGAAGTAGTGAGATAGGCGCCATTATACCTAGGCGGGTCTTCCGCGGCCATGGACCCAGTCGATGGACCATCCCTGGCAAGCCTATGCCCCTGCTCTGCACTGGGAGTGGGATCAGTTGGATCGTGCAACGTGTCGTCCCATTCCTTCTTCTCCAATACCTCCCATTCTGCATTTGTCATTTCTCCAAGCAAACTTGCTTTAATTTTGTCCATGACTGCTGTGGGAGTTGAAAGTTTCCAAGTTCGCATGAACTCCATCCCTTCTGATGCGCCTAGGAAAGAATGTACCGTGCCATGGGAATAGTGCCCAAGCACTGGGAACGACTTTGTCCTTTGGATCGTGGTCTTTGGGGAGTCTTTTGTAGCCTTTAACGGTGATTGTATGTCAGGGCCGGTAAATGCCCTAGTTAGTGCTGCCGTTTGCACAGAAGGGGCAAGAAAGAGCTGCCATAGGTTTTTCCCAATATCGCAAACTTCTTCCCAAGAATCCGATGCTAGGTTAAGACCTTGCGTTCGGCATAACCAAGACAAATCCCAAGCTAACCAAGTCACCCCTTCCAGGAACAAAGAATAAGTTTTGAAATCTTCCACAGCTAATTTCGGGAGACTTTTATCCACAGAAAGAGGCCGAGATTGGGGTAAACGGGACTGCGATTTGTCTGCTCCTGTTGTTGAACTCGAATGTGATGAGGTTGGGAAGGGCATATAATTGGATTTCTGTGAAAGATATGACCCAGAGGGTGCATATATGGTAGTTGCCGGTTGGTTTCTATGGGGGAGCACTATTTCAGCTGGGAGTTTTAGAGATAGATAATGAGAAGTGAGGACAAGCAGGCGGGCGATGTAAGACATCGATGTTGATATCTGAACTGGACAGGCCCCTGTTGATCTATTAGTAACTGTAAGTACAAGTCAAAATCCAGAGTCACAACTTTCCATTCAGATCCCGGAGGTCGAATATGGGCACACCGCTAATTGTGTAAGTCGATTTAAGCTTGCCGCCTTTCTCACGAGCGCTGTGGTGTAATCCATAGAGGGAGGCAATCTCCCTGCAGAGGAATATCCGGGCTTCGGCTGTTCTACTGTGCAAGGTGTGCCACAGGTGGTCCGTCCTCTTGGTGTTATTCTGAAGACCAACCAAGGTTGAAGTTTCTCTTCCGGCGAGCTGATACCTTGCCGACTCCTCGTCGGACTTTCGACGGTCTAGCTCCGACCTTCTTCGAGACAGATCGGACTTTCTCTGTTCTATGTCGGCCTCTAGGCGCTCGATCTGAGCTGCAACCGTTTGTCTCCGAGCGCAAGACTTGGCTTCTTCGGTAGCAATAGTTTGTACTGCCCGGAAAGTCGAGCCCCCTTCTTCAGGTACTTCTTTCGCTCTTTCGAAGCTAGTGGCATATTCTTTCCGAGTATCCCCAGGTGCTAATTTATCTTCGATCTGTTGTCCGAAAGACTCTCTCTCGAGGCGGATTCTGGCATTTTCGAGCCGTAGCTGGTAAAGCTGACTGCGAGCGCAGGTAGGGCAAAAGAAAGGTTGGCGCGTTACTGGAGGATGAGAACATATGTGGCAGCTCATTTCAAGATGTCTTTTCCGAAAAACCTCTTTCTTGGACTAGCAGTTCACAGTTCCATGACCCAGTTGTTGATGGGAAGGACTGCCTGCTTGCCTGTTGATTAACAAATCCGTTGATTTAGAAGATATCACAAGAAGAAATATACACAAAGCGATATCTTCACTTCGCGTTTTGTGAGGGGTTTATTATCTTGCGATCATTTCAAATAGGGTGATATATCCAACTGAACAATCGCAAGTGTACTGATGTACTGTAAGTAGCTTGGTTGAATCAAGTAAGTGGTTGTTATCTAATACAGTACTCTCCGCACATGAATGGACGAGGTAACATAGCATGACTCATGATCTCCGGCTCCGGCCCAGTAGGTTCACCTACAGGCTCGGAATAACTTAATGCCAGTCCAGTACAAATGTATTGTATAGTGAAAGGCTTTGCTTGTTATCAGGCATGACGTAGCTTGTAACAAGTGGGAACGAAAAGTGCAGCAATAAGCTCTATGGTAATCATAACAATAGCCCTGATGGTAATGATAGATGAAAGGTCATATCATAGAATATGAAGCAGTGAAAGATATTATACTTGACACATCCTGGAATAGAAACAGCGGGCTGTTGGAGAAACTGGAGGATTAGTGATTTAACCAATAATCAGCCGTGATTCGTGAGTATAAAGCAGTTCCTATACATATGAGAACCTACGCCAATGTAGTTAGGCTACGGATCCTGTACCGTGAGTCTGTGATACCCTGAGGGAAATGTTGATAAGATAGTTGGTGTGGTAATCATGGTAATCTAAACTACCTAGTCAATTATATCGTTTACAACCACAATACCCAACCTTTTCATAATCCAGTATTTCGGAATCTTAGAGGTCGCCTGGTACCTATAGTCTTGAGAGGTGGAATGCAGATCATACAATTGAGCACATCCTCAATAAGTGTTAAGTCTAGTTTAAATAAGATGTCCACGACGTATTTAGCTAGTAGCTATTCCAGAGAGACAACAAGCTTGTTTCCCATTTGCTGCCTTTGAAATCTATACTCCGGTCGGTAACTACATTGACCATCCCTCACATTTATCTCACCCATCTTGCTCTCCCATATATTCCTTAATAATCCAAGTCAAGGTTCTCCTCTCTACGCCATCATCCACCTGAGATATCTAAACAATGCACAACACGGCAGAGTCTAGTACTTTTCCAGAAGAGACCTCTTTTGAGGATCTTAAGAATTATGACTGGGAACAGCTCCAGGAACGGTATCTGGATCTGATGGAGAAACATGGAGAAACCGAGGAACAATTACAGGCTCAGATTTCAGACTTGCTAGAGGTATATCGGTCGGCACTCGATTCAAGGCCATTCCTCTAATTATCATCGACTAGATATTTGCCGCTTGGTCTCGCGTTACTGTTGTTCGCGATGAGACTCGGGCATTCAAAAGGTTTGTGTTTTGCCCAACACTTGAGAAATGCGCGGTATTCACTGTAGCAGGTTCAAAACACAAATAGAGCATGTGCAAAACTCGGAAGACACGTTAGAGCAAAAGAGAAAACACTGTAGGATCCACCATCAACATGTTTTCAGAATACTTTTTGACACCTTTGCGCAGATGTTGCTGTCGTGAAGGCATTCGAGAGTGCTCTTGCGCTGCTTAATGGTCGCCTTAAACACTGAGTAATTACTTCTTCAGCGGCCAAATCCTGGCAACGAAAGCGTCTTTTGTTCTTGCCTCTGTCGTTTTTTCAAATGTACTGTATATGACCAAGTGTGGGATCAGTGAACAGCTAATATAATTTACAACCTTATCGGAAGATATGTGCTATTATCAGATGTCGTGATGCCATTAATAATTCTCAAATGATATCAAGACAGCGTAAGTCTAGACTATGACTGAAAAAAGGTATACGGTGCTTCATCCTCCTGCTCTGCCATATCCACTTTCTCTGCCGACGGGGGTAGTACTACCATACAAACGACTATCCGTTTGTCTCCCGGTACTTGCTAATAGTCTTTCTTCCTCAGCCTCTTCGGCATCTTCGAGTTGTTGCTCATTCGGCTTCGGTGTGCGCACCATAGAGATTATGGTCGCAATCAAATAGATACCTGATTGATGAACCATATGTTAGCGTTGAATGTGATGATGAGGGGGTCTAGAAACAACCTAGGAAGACAAATTGGGACGCGAAGAAGATTGCCCCAAAAAAGGGGAAATTAATCGTCACACGATTTAAGAACGTGCTCGTGACACTTGGGATGCAAATGCGGCGCGCAGCCAAATTCGAGGTCATCTCCGAGCATGGCTTGACAAGCTGCCTAGTATTAGAACAGTCAAGCTGCTCTCCCAACGATCCATCGGAAACGCGATCACAGAACGTCTGTCGTCCAAAAGTCGCATATTGGGGTGCTATGACCATAGGTATCGAGTAGTTCAGTGCAAAGACACTCAACATTAACATGGCTGTTGTCAATAGCAGAGCTTGCGGCGAGGTATGACCTGGTCGGACTTGGAATATTCTTAGGAAAAAGAGTCGAACACCAATAGTGGTAATGCCGACGATGGTGCCGCAGAAGAACATCAGAACAATTGCAGTAAAGATAACGTAGTCTGCTGGAATAGCTTTGGCCGACTGGACAAGAGCCCAGTTGACAGGGTTGAAAATATTGATGCTTCCGAGAATGTATCCACATCGATGCTTGCAAAGAGAGTTCCGGGCTTTGTCAATCATGGTCAAAAGCATGGATACACATGTGACAAGTGCGGCCATGAATATGATAATACCGATTAAGATCTTAAATGGTCGGAGAGCCGTTTCAATTTTCAGGCGAATTTTCGTGGGCCAGGCTTGATTATCTGCAGCAAGCTCGCCTGCTAGACGTTGTCGCCGAATAAGTGTCCTCTCGTCCCTGACTAGAGAGTCTAACTCTCTGCGGTCCTTCGAAGATAAGATTTCTGGATTCCCACCGCAGCGGTTTTCTAATTGACGCTGTCGTTCTCGGTTGATTTCAAGTTGGACCTCTGTTGTTCTTGTTTCCAAATATCCGCCAGAGGTATAACGTGGGCGTTTGATAAGCTTGATAGGTAGTAGGGCGAGGCCAGTTGAAGTATACAAAACGTATAAAGCCATGCCTATAGTTATCAGCAGACCAAGAGTGAATGTGAGGGCGCGCTCTCCACCTGCAAGACCATTAGTACTACTTGGTTAGAAGTGGATAACATTGAGCTCACGATTTTCAGAGAGTAGTTTCTTGAAAAAATCAAGGCCGCTACCGTCATTTTCTCCCTTTGGAGCTGGGATAAGAAACCCAACAGCGAATAGAAGAATTGTTATGACAATAAACGAAAGAGTGTATTTTAATGTAGCCCAGAAGCGACGGCATAGTGTCTGCTCTCCTGCCTCAGCCGCGACTTCGTCATATTCTTCATACCAAAAATAGGTAAAGGGTATCACGACGAGACACAGTAGCGCGTCAAGTGTGTAAAGGAGGTAATAGGCCGTAGATAGTGAGAACAAAATTTTATCAACCTCATCTTGAGTAGCCCACTCCTTGCGCTGACCTAATGCCGGTATATTTGTAGATGATATCAGGGCAATGTCTACTGGGAGCAGTAGAACGGTTGCGAGGAGTGTGGTAATAGAAGCAATACATGTTATCGTCACAGATGGTGCACGGTCTTCGGGCTTTTGATAGAGGTATACAAAGATCGAGGCGACTGTAATGAGCACGAAGATCAAAATCGCATACGCAGCCCAAATCAAGGACGCTGGTAGGAGGGCCATGGCGTTGTGATGCCAGTTGGTGCCGAAAGATGAAGTTTCCTGGTGTGATGTGCTTCAGCTAGCATTTACTATCGCAGTTAGTGATATGTATGAAGATCCAGAAGAGGACATACAATTTTTCATTTTCAATATAATTCTGGACTCGAGTTGGCTGTAATGTCGTCGTTGAACTGTCTACTTAGTCCTTACATCATCGGTCGGACCTCCGTTATCAGTCACGTGAATATTGCTGATCGGACTATCGGGCTTTATTCCTGCACCCTCTTTTGAGCCAGCTTTTCGGATTTATTTACTTTTCTCTTCCTTGATTATTTGATTCAGCCAGCGCTAGCGATAGAATATCCAGCGTTGAAACAAGGACGGCAGGCAGAAAATTTATGATCTATAGGGATGGATAAGATTGCTGCCCTTGATTCACACTGACAACCAAATGCAGTGTTATACCGAGCTATTGCCCCCAACTGGGGTCACTCATGCATTGAAACTCCCCTTTCTCTCTGCAGACGCCAATAATCTGGCTATTGCTAGGACATCGGTTCTTCAAATTTTCACCTTGAAGAATATTCCTTCTCAGTCTGACATCGACAACGAACGATCTTCTCAACCAAGCCAGGAGATAACCAAACTTGTGCTGGAGAAAGAATATCATGTTCCCGGAACGATAACTGGTCTTTCTCGGGTGAGGGTACTGGATACAAAGAGTGGTGGAGAAGCAATTCTGCTTTCCTTTAGGAATGCAAAGCTGAGTTTGATCGAATGGGACCCAGAGCGGTATGGGATATCAACTATCTCTGTTCATTATTATGAGCGAGATGATTTGACCCGTAGCCCATGGGCCCCTGATTTAAATGACTGTGGAAGCATTCTAAGTGTGGATCCAGGCAGTAGGTGTGCGATATTCAATTTTGGAATCCACAACCTTGCTATAATCCCGTTCCATCAACCGGGCGATGATTTGGTGATGGATGATTACGACACGGACGAGGACAACAAGGAACAAGCCAATAGAGAGGGACATCACTTGGAGACACCTAAAGCCAACCTATCTTACCAAACACCATATGGACCTTCCTTTGTTCTCCCCCTAACGGCTTTGGATCCGTCGATAGTTCACCCAATAAGTCTTACCTTCCTATATGAGTATAGAGAGCCAACTTTTGGTATCCTTTACTCTCAAGTCGCAACATCGAATGCGCTTCTGCATGAAAGAAAAGATGTTGTTTTCTATGCCGTGTTTCAGCTGGATTTGGAACAACGGGCCTCAACAATGTTGCTCTCGGTATCAAGGCTACCCAGTGACTTGTTCAAAGTGGTGGCCCTTCCCCCTCCTGTTGGGGGTGCTCTACTCATTGGATCCAATGAACTTGTACACGTCGATCAGGCTGGGAAAACGAATGCCGTTGGTGTTAATGAGTTTTCCCGACAAGTTTCGACATTTTCCATGGCGGACCAGTCGGATCTTGCTCTCCGGCTGGAAGGCTGTGCCATTGAGCGTCTTAGTGACCATAATGGCGACCTGCTCCTAGTCCTTTCCTCGGGCAGTTTAGTCCTTGTCACTTTCAAGCTTGATGGCAGGTCGGTGTCCGGTATCTCCGTCTCCCTTGTTCCTCCACATACCGGCGGCAATATCATGAAATCTGCCGCGTCATGCTCTACTTTCATTAGCGATGGGCGGGTTTTCTTTGGCAGTGAAGATGCAGAATCGGTGCTTTTGGGTTGGTCGCGCTCTGTCCCTAGTGTAAAGAAACTACGGTCACAGGTAAAGCACACCGCCGGAGAGACCGATGGCTTGTCAGAAGAGGAGCAGAGTGAAAATGAATCTTATGAAGACGACCTATACTCTACAGTCCCTGAAGTGGACAGCCGTCGATTGTCAACGGAAACATCAGCCTCTGGGGCGTACCAATTCCGAAAACACGACAGGCTTTTCAATATTGGGCCTTTGAGAGACTTCACACTTGGCAAGACGCAGAAAAATACTAACAGCACAGAACACTCTGTCAAGAGCGTCTCAGCCGAGCTAGACCTAGTAGCTGCCCAAGGTACTGGCGAAAGTGGCGGGCTGGTAGTGATGAATCGCGAAGTTGATCCTCTCATCATCTCCTCCATGACAATAGAATCAGCCAACCGGGTTTGGGCAGCACGCGTAGCTCACAAAATGGCGACGGTGCCCAATAACCTTGCGGGTCAAAATGAAAGACAAGATTGGCAGCATTTTGTTATAATATCGAAACCGAAAAGCAGTGAAAAAGAAATTTCAGAAGTCTTCCAAGTGGAGGGTCAGACATTGAAACCTTTCAAAGCTCCCGAGTTCAATCCAAATGAGGATATCACTATCGACATTGGAACGTTGGAAAGCAAAAACCGTGTCGTCCAGGTCCTAAAGAACGAGGTCCGAAGCTACGAGATCGGTAAGCATTAGTCCAAGATGATGGTTGAATGAGAAAAGTAGCTAATTTAATAGATATGGGACTGGCTCAGATCTATCCTGTTTGGGATGAGGATACAAGCGATGAACGTGTGGCTGTTAGTGCTAGTTTCGTGGATCCGTATATAGCTATCCTTCGAGACGATGCTACCTTACTGCTCCTCCAAGCAGATGATAGTGGCGATCTTGATGAAGCTGTATTGAATAGTGATATCACAGGATTACAATGGTTGTCTTGCTGTTTGTACTGTGACAAAACTGGGATTTTTTCATCTGATAACCGGGGTTCCGAAAGCACAGCGACAGCTGACATGCTACTCTTTCTGCTGAGTGCGGATTGCCGATTATTCGTAAGTTGCCGCAGTACTCATCAAATTGGTATGAGCTCTCATCTCTGACAATGATTGGCCTTCAGATCTATAGACTGTCTGATCAGAAATTGATCTCAGTAATTGAAGGCCTCGATTGCTTCTCACCTATCCTTTCGGATGAACCACCAAAGCGATCGACCGCACGAGAAGTGCTAGTGGAGGCCGTTGTTGCGGACCTTGGTGATGCCTGGGACTCCTCCCCTTATCTGATTGTACGATCCATGGCCCAAGTTCCCTCGCTTTACATCGTTTGATTATTTGAGCACTAACGCTGTCTGCAATAGCTTCGTACTGAAAACGATGATCTCGCTGTATACCGGCCATTTATTACCTCAGTTGAGCCGGGGAACAACGCTACCAAGCTGAACTTCATAAGAGAACCAAGCATTATCCTACCCAATACGCTCTCCAACCCCGAGGCAAACAGGTCAACTACAGAGTCGCGGAAAGCCCAATCACTCCGAGTCTTGACCACGGTATCAGGCCTTAAAGCCGTGTTTATGCCTGGGCACACAGCAGGTTTTGTTTGTAAAACTGCAGCAAGCGCACCGCACTTCCTACGCTTGAGGAGCGACTACACTGGGAGCCTGAGCAGCATTGATACCCCAATGTGCGAAAAGGGCTTTGTGTATCTAGATTCAAAGGTAATTCGAGATTCTCACTGTTTGAATGTTCAATGCTGACAGGATGAACAGAACGTTGTACGCATGTGTCAGTTGCCCGAAGAAACGCAATTTGATTATCCATGGACATTGCGGAGAGTACCTGTGGGAAACCAAATTGACCACTTGGCTTACTCCTCCGCATCCAACACATACGTTCTTGGGACTAGCCAAGCAACTAGCTTCCATTTGCCGGAGGATGATGAGTTGCACCCTGAATGGCGCAGTGAAGGTTGGTTCTACGCCGGAGCGTGAGATATGTGTGCTAACGACTGCGGTAGGAGTCACGTTTCTTCCCCAAGTTCCTCTAAGTTGGCTTAAAGTTATGAGTCCTAAAACGTGGACGATAATTGACAGGTACGGACTGCAGAGTAACATTGTGACCAATTGGTAAACTGACTAAGTGTTTCTCACCGGTAGTTACGAACTGGGCTCTTCCGAGCACATCACAGCGGTAAAAAGCATGAGCCTTGAAGTTTCTGAAAACACCCATGAGCGCAGAGAGATGATCGTCGTGGGGACAGCACTCGTTCGAGGCGAAGACATACCTTCCCGCGGTTGTGTGTATGTCTTTGAAGTTATCCAGGTGGTGCCGGATCCCGAAGCACCGGAGACGGACCGCAAATTGAAGCTCATAGGAAAAGAAGTCGTGAAGGGAGCCGTGACTTCTTTGTCCGAGATTGGCGGGCAAGGATTTTTGATGGTCGCCCAGGGTCAAAAGTGCATGGTCCGCGGTCTGAAGGAAGATGGGAGCCTTCTCCCTGTTGCCTTCATGGACATGCAATGCTATGTCAATGTGGCAAAGGAACTTAAAGGAACCGGAATGTGCATCTTAGGAGATGCCGTGAGAGGACTCTGGTTTGCAGGCTATTCTGTATGTTCTCCTTACGCCGACGGACGCTTGTCTCCATGTCAACTTGAGCTAACAGCATTTCCAGGAGGAGCCTTACAAGATGAGTCTGTTCGCAAAGGATCTCGACTATCTGGATGTATTAGCCGCAGACTTCCTCCCAGACGGCGACAAGCTGTACATTGTAGTCGCCGACAGCGACTGCAATCTCCACATACTCCAATACGACCCAGAGGGTAAGCAAGCCCCCAAACCCAATCGACAAACTCAATCTCCCACGAATCCCACTAATTAATCCCCAGACCCCAAATCCTCCAACGGCGACCGCCTCCTCAACCGCAGCAAGTTCCACACCGGCTCCTTCGCCTCAACAGTAACCCTCCTCCCCCGCACAGCAGTCTCCTCAGAGCGCATCACACCAGACACTTCCGACACCTCCTCCTCAATGGACCTCGACATCCGCATCCCACAATACCAAGTCCTCACGACATCGCAGAACGGATCCATCGGACTCATCACCAGCGTGTCGGAAGAACCCTACCGCCGACTCTCAGCGCTGCAGTCCCAGCTCACAAACATCCTGGAACACCCGTGCGGACTCAACCCGCGGGCGTACCGGGCTGTCGAGAGCGACGGCAGCACCGGACGGGGCATGCTGGATGGGAATCTGTTGGCGCAGTGGCTTGGGCTCAGCAAGCAGCGGAAGACGGAGATTGCTGGTCGGGTGGGCGCGCAGGAGTGGGAGATCAGGGCTGACCTTGAGGCTGTTGGTGGGGACGGGCTGGGGTATTTGTAGTTGTTGGTACTTGAACATATTTATTCCATTTCATGCATTTCGCTTCGTTCACTCATATAAGTGGGGGAATGCCCTCTTGACTCTTGTTGATGAGATCCTAACACACAACTAGGATCAACTAGGATCATTCAAACCAAATAGTTAAGAAGAAAATATAGATTTTATGGATTGAATACGTTGAAGAGAAGAAATTAATTATAATAACAGCGAATATATCATCAAGAAAAGTAAAAGGGAAAAAAAAGTATAAAATAACAGAAGAATAAACCCAAAACCCCCGCCCACTCCCTCTGCCCGCACACCCCAACGTTATTCCGAACGTAGTATACTCCTATCACTCCGCAGCCAATAATAACCCCAGGCCATGTTGAATCCCATATCCATACATGTCGAAAATTCACAGTTCGTAGCGAGATAGAAAGGGAAAGATAAAGAATGGAGGAAGTAAGGTGAAGATGAGGAAGAGAAGATCCCGAGAAAGATGTAAAGAACATAGACCAAAATCCATCCAGATGGAAAGTGACTTGAGAACTCGGGTCCCGAGCAGGGCGAACATATATATTGAATGATATTTGCACGGCTGCCGGTAGGCAGACGAGAAACCGAGACGGACTTAGAATGTGCAAGATGTAATCACGCTCTCAGAAAACGTCTTCCGCAGCAAAATATCGCTTACTTCTACCTCTCGCAGCCACGAACTTCATGTCGGGCATGTTGGTATGGTGGACGACGTGGGGTCGATATACTGCGTCCACAGGCGCTTGCCAATCGTCCAAGCCCAGGGGGAAATACTCATATAGTATATCAGCACTCTCGTTGGGAAAAGGAAGGCTCGATGCAAACGGTTGTTGCATGTTCGTGGTGTCCAGTAAGGGTAACGAAGATGTCGTTTCCCTAGGTTGCACTTGGGAAGTGCTATGGGATACCTTGCGCATCTTTGTTGGGGGAGCCGAGCTATCCACATCCGCGGGGTTCTTCCGCGGCGGTTCGTTCGGATAACGAGATCTTGTCGGATCGCGCAAGGCGATGGGGTTACTGCCATCCTCTTCATCCAGGAGCGTCAGGTTGATGGGGGCAGCCACGGTGTTCGTATCCTGGAGATTATCTGTCTGCCGGGAAAATTCTGGAGTAGGCTGCGAATACATTGACGAGTGGGACAATACCCCCGACGGGATGGGTGCGCTCCCTCCCGGATGTTGAACCTGCTGCGTCCACCCCGGAGAAGGAAGCTGTGGCGCCACGGCAGCTTGGGAGGATGCGGTCTCTGGCGACGTGCTCTTCGCCGGAGCCTTGGATTTGGCGGCCGTGGGGTTGACACGGGAGATCGAGTCATTGCGGGGAGCCACCCGGTTCACGGCTGCCGTCTGCGCGGCCTGCACATTCTTTCTGGAGGCCGCGGCACTGCCACTCAGCGGCAGGTCTTTGCGTGATTGGAAATTGCGAGGGCTGCGGCCCCGGACGATGATGGGGCCAGAGCGGACTTCACAGATGGGGATCTTTGCGCCGGTCGACAAGGTTGCGACCACCTTGAGCCGGACGACGAAGTGCTGCTGGAGCTCCTTCCTGCGACCATTGTTGGCGGTCGCGACACGGAACTGCAGTCGCTTCCATCCAATGGAAAACTCGGCGTAGTCAGATTCCATGTTCTGACCGGCCATGATATCTAACGGGATCGGTGGGGGCTCTTTCTCGACCTTGGGGTTGGCGCCAGTGTTGGCGGCACGGGAGTTGTTACCATCCTCGGCGGACGGGTTCCCACTCGCGACGGGGGTCTTCCAGGGCACCGAGATGATCTTGACGGAGTTCCCTTCGACCGATTCGGTGGCCGAGACGGTCAACTCCTGCGCCAAGATAGGTATTCGGTCGCCTTGCTCCGTCATGATGTAGCGCAACCCCCGCGGCAAAGTTACCGTGCCCGAGATCTGAAATAAGTTGCGGCGATAGCAAGTCAGCTCCGCACCTTGTTGCGGCGGGGCATTGTCGTTCGGGGAGGTTGTCCACGGGGACTCTGCCAGAAAGAACATGCCCGTCAATTGGGCATCGATGGACAAGGATGTCCGACGTAACGAGTAATCAAGGAATGTGAAGTTGTAAACGGGCCCGGAAAAGCCGAGCAACTTGTTATTGCGGTCGATGGACGAGTCCGGAGGCTGTTCTGGGGGCGTGGGATCGAATGGCGTCATCACATCAAAGGGATCTTCATAACTAGATGGAAACCGGTCCAATGTCGCAGGCAAACCATGCTGCGGGAAGGGGATGTCATCACCGCTAATCGAGGGCGATAGTAAGACCACTGATCGCGAAAGGAAGAGAAGAAAGAGAGAGAGAGAGAGAGAGGGGCGGGATGGGAGACCTACCTGACAAAGGTATCCGAGTCAAAATTGGAGCGCTGGTCTGGAAGATCCATACCAGGCATGGAATTGAGGTAGTCGGTGCCCTGTATGTTGCTGAGGGATAGCGGGCTCGCTAGGTAGGGCAGGGCCATGGTATCGAACCCCTCCATGGCGAGGGTGGCGACCGGCTCGAGGCCTGCACGACGACCAAAAGGCAAGAAGGTAATGAAGCCTTTGGCTCTGTCTCCAACGAAGGCGGCTGTGAATAATCCAGAAGTACTGAAAGGGACGGGGGAGGCCTAGACGAAGCGGGCGGGGCCTAGCGAGGTAGGAGGTGGTAAGATGCGAGTGAGATGATCGCAAAGAGTGCAGCGGGTCAGGCGAAGGACCGTAAGATATGGGAGTAATCAAATCTTCGGATTTGTGGGAGGAGATTGAGCTTTGGCTGAATCACGACATTTGCTATTGTAATGGGAGAAGAGAAGAGAGCTACACAGTTGGTAAGGGCAAGAGGAGGATGACCGAAAGGGAATAAAGAAAGACGCAAGCGAGATGCAGCGCTATTGCTAGCCCTGGTCGCAAGAAGATGAAGAGGAGAGGAGGAGAGGAGGAGAGGGAGGAGAGGAAGTAGTAGTAGTAGTAGTAGTTGCAGTGGTAGTAAGTAGTAAAGAAAGAGTGGATCGGAGCCCCCCGAAGTCAATACAATCTAGACAAGGTAGTGGAGAATGGCGATAGACTGTTCTCTCACTTGGTTTTCTTTTTCTTTTCTTCTCTTATTCCTCGGTCTGTGTTTTGCTGCTGCTGCGCTCCTTTGTTCTTCTTTTCTTTCTCTGTTGCGCGCGCTCTCTCCTTTCTTTTTTAATTTTTCTAGACTTCTCCTTTTTAGAACTGTGAGGAATGAGAAGAAAAAGAAGAAAAGAAAGAACAAGCTGAAGAAGAACAGCCCGGACAAGGTCTAGTCGAATTGAATGGATAGACGAGATAAACCGGACGAGTAGACGGACCCGGCGACGGGGTCCGCAGCAGTAGCGACAGCAGGAGCCAACAAGAGGGGCGGGTGAGATAGTGGGGAGAGCCAAAGCGAAAGGCGAAAAAGGTAAAAAAAAAAAAAAAAAAAGAAAGAAAGAAAGAAAGGGAAATTCAAGGATTGGGGAGGGGGCGTTCACGACGTCCAACACCCGGCGCTGGGACCAAACTGGAATAGTGAATTAGTTTAAACCCCGATAGTCAAGTGAGGTACCAGCGAATGAAGGACAAACTGATGGATTCAGCGGGAGTGGATCAGGAGGACGAGGCTGACAGGCCATTGGGAGGCGAATAATCAAGAATGAGAGGATGAGGAGAGACGAAGTGGGGGAGAGAGAGAAAGAGAGAGAGAGAGAGAGGGAGAGAGTTGATGGTTTTGCGGAGATAAAGCCGACCGCAGACGGAGGGGAAGTGTTTCCCCACCATGGTTTCCTCTCTTCTTCTGTATGATAGAATAGATATTGACTATGAATATATATTTTCAGCTTCTAGTCTATCATTCATTTTAATTATACACATCCTGTATCCTTCCTCGTTGAAAGAATATTATATCTCCATGAGTAAAATACCTACCTGAGTACTGGACTGTTTGCTTATTGTCAAGTGGAAAGGATATCCTTCCCTCGTACCATGGTTCTGTACTGTACCGTACCTGACCCAGTCAGCCTTACCCCACCTAGACCTACTTCGGTATGGTGCAATCTAGTCCCAGAACGGGCAACACCTGGGGAGCGGATACATCAGCCGGATCGGGAGATCCAACTAACTGACTGTGATACTTACCATACTGTATCATACTGTTTTGATCATGGTCTAGACTCATTCTATTCTTACATTCTTACATTCTTCCCTCTCTCTTTCTCTCTCTCTCTCTCTCTATCTCACAGAGAAAAGACAGAGAGAACTGATTATATTGGATACTCCAAGGTATGTTCAACACAATCAGTATCCACACGGATCAAACCACTCCAAGTATGGCCCCAAAAAAGCATAGTCAGTCAGCCAGGAATGAAGCAACGACCGATATGGAAATGTCGCCCACAGGTCCAATATATATATAGCACCTAGTCTCGAACTAGAAGAATTCGGGCCTCCGTCGGAGGATGCTCAGCCAAGTCGCTAAGCACCCTCGACACTGGGTTATACCTATCTAGTCATCCCGTCTGTTCGTCGACCTCCAATCCACCAACCTATAAGATGACTTCTTGTTCCGGCATGTCTAGACAAACTGCTGTGGAAGAGAGGGAGGTGAGGTCCCTAGGTACTGTCTCGAGTGGAACTGGGTCTTCTGGACTAGCCTCATCCGTTCTTTTCGACTGACCTAGCCCTGAACTGATTATGGTAGAGGTAGATAGGTGGTAGCTATACATCTGGGACGACCCACCGAGCCTCTTCAGGTAGCTACCTACCTATCTAGGTAGGTCGGTAGGTACCTCCCACTGACTGCACACAAGTACCTCAAACAATCAGAATATCCAGTACAGCAGAAAACCCATCCGGGGAAGATCCTATCCTACCCTCAACCCAGTGTAATAGGCTACAGACCTAACAAGCCTGTCTCAGGTAAGGCAAGGTCAGTCACGCCTTGATTGGACTTCTTTCGCCACTAAAATATGTAGCTACTGTTAGATCCCTACCTTAGTCCCCGGTATGGAAGGACTTTCTTTATTTATTCACTGTCAGTGTACGGAGTGCTTTGCAGTGCTTTCTGGATTATCTATTTGCCCCCCCCTCTCTCTATTCCTCTTCCTCTCATTGACTATTCGTCATTCATCGATCATTGGATGGATGGCGGTTAGGCGCGGTAGGCTCAAAATCCCTCTCTCTCTTTCTCTCAAGGCTCTTCTTCCTTCCTTCGATCCTTTCGTATTCTGTTATCAACTTTTCTATTTCTCTCCATCCCTAATCAAAGATGATGGGATCGTTTGACCACCACAGCCCTCCGTTCCAGATAAAAAGAGTAGAAAAAAAAAACGGGACTACTTCCCTATGTAGGAAGGTGGAACAACGACCCAAGCTAGTCAACGGCCAAGTCCAGAAAAAAAAAAATAGAATTCACATTCTTCTCGAACACACAAGTGGAATCTTCCATCTCCATCTCCATCCCAACCTGACAGGGTCGATCCAAGTTTGTGCCGAGGTCTCCGAAAACAGCGGGAGAGCGGGTCGAGCTGCTCCGCTCTTCCCCCCAGTCCATCCATCCACTAACTAGGTAGGTAGTTAGCCAAGGATGGATACTTTCATTTTAACTTCTCAAATCGATACAACTGATACAGAGGGGGCTGCTTTAGAGTTTTGCCATCTCGTGGTCTTTGTCAACGTGGGTAATATGCATCGTGAGGCATTTTAATATATCATCTATATTGCTGGTATGTACCTCGTGCATCCCGGTTATTTTGTACACACATATTCTCCTGACTTGAATTGTTATCTCGTAAAATGGTATTTCGACAGGAAAACTGAAAAACTCAAAAATCCAAATTCAAAAGAAGAAAGAGCAGAAAAGGGGTGCTGAAACCCCCATACACAGTGGATATCATGCAGGTGGATGCGACAGCAAGAAAGCAATCCAAAAAAAGAAAAGAATAGTAACAGAAAAAGAAACGAAAGAGCACGCAACCGGACTCAAGGCGCCGGCACCATAGCCCACGTTGCGGCATCGCAGTTGACTTCCTCGAAACTGTGCAGCGTATGAAATCCCATTCCTGACAAGCAGTCGAAATTGCTGTCGCCATCGACCTGTATACCACCACCATATTAGTAAAAAATCTCACCATCCAGCCTAAGACGAGGATTGTACTCACACAGTCCATGATCACTGCGTCTGCGCCTTGTTTACGGACCTGCTTAATCCCCAGCAAGACCAACCCCTGCATGACCGTAGCATACTCGCCTACCGACGGCGAAATGACCGGCGAGGAGATGCCCCCTGCTGACGCATGAGTGGCTTTCAATGCCGGCATATGCTCTGCCAGTAGTGCCCGATTATTATATACGACCACGCTGCCCAAGATCGCCCCATCCGTGGGCCGCTTGGCCCGGATTATGCCGCATCCTGGCGCCCCTCCAAGAGCCAACTTGTAGATGTCCATCACTCCTTGTCGAGAATTGGTTTTGACATGGTCAAGGATCAATTCCGCATAGTCCCATCCGTACACGAGGTCATACGACACTTCCGTATTTTGTAAACCTTGCAGTAAGCCGCCGGATGGAGTCCACGTTTGTAGATTCCGCAGCACCACACTGCAGACGGGCCGGGAGAGCGCCGTGTTCCAACCCAGATTGGCAAACCACTGTCGCAACCTCTTCCGTTCAACGGGATTGGCCGATGGGATCCCTAGGTAGATTCCCGGCAGGCGTGAACCGAGCTGAAATCGTCGCATTCCCTTGCGCTGAAGGAGCGTCCGGATGGCACGGTTATGAAGGGAGGTTCCAATGGAGAGTTTTCTCCTGGTCGGGTCCACGATCAGCGACCCGATAACCCCAGTCCCCGTCGCTCGGAAGTAATATGTCGAACAGAATCCATAGATGGCTTGGGTGCTGCTATTGCGCACAACAAAATGCGCCTCGTCGATCTCCTCCCGCCGCAAGAAAAAACTACGAGGCGTGACGCCTTGGAGCTCGGAGCGTTGTCCCAGAACGCAGTCCTCCCGGACCATGTCCAGTAAGCGATCCAGGGCATGAGTGTCCCTCTCTTCATTGAAATGTTCCACGAGCCAATGCTGTCTTGCTTGATGAAGCTTTTGGCTGCGACTAATCGACCCCGGAAGCATGCCCATCGGAGTGCACGCCCCGTAGAGGACTTTGACGAGAGCCTCGAGCGCCGTCTCCGTGAAGTCGTACGTGCAGAGGTAGGTGCCGATAGTCGGATCCGTCGCAAAATCGTATGGTGAGCTGACAGCAACGACAACCATGGGCTTCTCACAGGGTTCACCGGTCGCAGTGAACTGTGATCGACAGATCATGGATACGTGCTTGGTGAAGCCATGTTGATACATATTCCGGTTAGCATCTGCGGTGACTATAATCACTGCCGATGCCCGGTCGATGAGGTTCTCGTGTATCGGGCGAACACCATTGGCGGTATAAGATGTATGGAGGACACGTCCGTTCCGCTGTCGTGAGAGACACCTCCCCAACTCCTTGAAGACACTTTCACCGCTCAATACAGAGGCAGTCCGATCCCACACGACTGGATCGAGGGATGAATCTAGATGTTCTGTGATCTGGTGAGACACTGCGGAGGCTGGCAATGGTTTCACCAGAGGGGTCAAAAGCAGCAACTCCTCATGGGGCTCCAATATGTTGGAAAGGGGTAGCAGATTCTTCTTATCCCGCACAACGGATACAGAGCTGCCATATGCCTTGGTCGAGAGATTGGTATGCGATGGTTGCATCTGTGTGAGGGAAGGGAGCCCCGGGGGGCTCAACGCCTGCTCCCACGAGGTACATTTTGCCTTCAAGTTCAATATCCGGTGCAGCGATTGTTCGATCCGCGCACGGCCAATGATACCGTTTTCCACGCCGAGTTTCAAACCGTTGATGGCTTCTTGTTGAACTCGGAATGACCGGCAAAGGAGGACGATGTCGCAGCCCGCATTTTTCGCCATCACCGTCCCGCCGCCAACCCCGATGTTGTGGGTGAGGGCCTCCATTTCCAAACACTCGGAGACAACAACGCCGTTGAACTTCAAGTCTTTCCGCAGCAGGTCATCCACTACCTGCTCACTGAGGCAGGCATGCATGACATTCACCCCCGACGAGGACATGGAAACGCCTCCTACCATCATAGCATCCAATCCGTGGATGATAGCGTTTCTGAACGGGACCAGCGCGGTCAAGCTGAGCTGTTCGAGGGACTCGGTGATTGTGGGAACGTCGTTCTGAGAGCCAAGAAACTCCAGATTGCCGTACGATGGGAAATGTTTGCCGCACGTCACTAGCCCGCCCGCCTGGTAGCCCTTCAGATACTCCACGCCATACTGCGATACCTCATGGGGGTCATCCCCCGTGGTCCGGACGCCCAGAGGTTGACTCCTTACGTTGGTCAAGACGTCTAGCACGGGGCCCAAGATCCAATTGACCCCTACTGCTTTGAGCTCCCGGGCGGTGGCCATAGCCACTTCGCGTGCTAAGAGTTTTGACCCCGTGGCGGCGACGCCCATGGCGCTGGGGTACTGTCTGATGTACTGATCATCGTACAGGCTGTTCACGCCGCCATTTTCCTGATCGAGAGCGATCAGGAGAGGGACCAAATGGCCGGCATTTCGGGCGATGGTCTGTAGCTCGAGAACCAGACGTGTTGCATCTTCTGCCGCTGCAGACACATTAGTGTACATTGACCCATGGGGGATGTTGTGACCGCGACCCTAGCGAAGCCACGGACGGGATCACAAGATCAACAGGAGATGGTACATTTCAGGTTTTTGGCAGTTAAGAGGACGGAGCCGACATGGTAGTTCTCAATGAGGGAGCGAATCTGAGGGTTGACCGAGGTTCCATCAAAGCCCATCATAAAGAGCTGCCCCATCTGTCTGTCGAGTTGACATGGTTCCGGGAACGATCAGTGACGGTCATGAATAGCTTCATAGGATGGTAGGACAGGGAAAGAGAATCGGAAGAAAGCATAATCTTCCGGTTGATCTGCATGTTCATATTTGTTGTTTTACTTCTGTTTTTGGGTTTGTTTGTTTTCTCATCCATATTGATAAAAGACAATCGATCACAGAGGAAGAAAGCGAAGAGAGGTAACCATACTGGGTCACAACAACCAAACAAGAACAAAGATAGAATGCAAAGAATGCCAAGACCGAATCTGAAACCTACCTGTCTAGATCTTCCCAGCCAGGGGGTAGCATATCCTCTCTCGGGGACATGAGGGGTGGGGTGGCGCCCTATGTGAGGAATGCCAGTACTCAATTAGACAACAGGTTGCAAGCAAGATCCGGGGGACCCGCAAGGTCCGCGCTTCGGAAGAAGGAGGGGGGATGTGGAGGGGGCGAAAGATGGTGTGGGACAATGTTGCAAACGACGTTGGGAAGCTGACAAGTGCCAGAAACGGCAGGTTACCTAGTGGAAGTTAAGTTTCCTCGAGTCGGGACGCGTGGAGAATTGAAGCGTTACCTTACCAACTACTAGGTCAATACTAATCAATTCAATAAGTCATGAGAGGGGAGAAGGCACAGGATCGGATGGAGTGGGAGATCCTTGCGTGGGCAAATGAAGATGCAGCGGAGAGATGAATCGAGAGGGGAAGGAGGAATTGATGGATCGAAAGAAAGGTGTTGATGATACAAGGAGCAGCTTTCTTCTCCCGAGGATAGTGCACTGTGTTTTCTCAGTACTTTGTTTACTCCGCATGAATATCTCCATCCACCTAATTAGCCTCGATTGGTACTGCTAACCAGTTAGGGATATTAGTGACTATTCATGTTACCAGCAGTAGGTTTGGATCCCAAGAACCATCATGTATACATTGTGTTGTTTAGAACCTCATACAACAGTTCATAGAGAAGTCATAGCTAACCTATTACGATGTACTCCGGATATTCCATAGATCATCATGTCTGTCGGAGATTTGATTTTATCTGGACAGTTCTCTAATGGTAAGATATACTAAGATACCAGTTTCATACCAAACGGGAAGTCCTATACCGTACTGTCTGTATCCGGTCTGTATTCTAGCATACGGTACAGACTAGTTCCGGTTAGGTTGCATGTTCTATCACGGCGTCAATGCTTTTCTCCCCCGGTTTCCCGAATGCAACAACGGTCCTCAAGCGGGGATCCCACAGGAAGGAAACTCGGTACTTCGGTATCATGAGTACCATGAAGGTATTGAAGATGACTCGGTCACACCCCACTTTCCCCAGTTAGGCATAGAGGATCCGTTCGGAAGCTCTGAAGATCCCATTGCGATATGCCACCTTTGACTGTAACATCGGTGGATTCAATGAATGAAACGTTTCTTTGCTTTCCAACCTACCAACCCCACCGTCTGATCTGACTGACCCTCATGACAATGGTCCATTCTTTGATTGCAGTTCGGACCCGGTGATTGGCTGTCCACATTCTGCCAGGTGGGCATTTTCGCCTTCCTCATCATAGTTCGAAGCCCGGTTGCGTCATCCTCCGCGTTGAACCATCATCCCGATGTGACCGGAATATCGAATCTGAAGCACGAGAACACGCAAAGAGAAAGAGAGAGAGAGAGAGAGAGAGAGATGTCTGGGATTCTGTTTTCTGTTCGTTCTAGATAAGTATTGTTGATGTTTAACTGGGCAGTCCCAATAACCCCAATACTGTTGGATCAATGTATGCGGAAAAGGTGCGCGAGATAAGATGAAGATCCGCTCCAGACCGGAAATTACCCAGGAATCCAGAATCCAACAATTATCTCCAAGCGCCACCATAATGGAATTATAGGCATGTGGCGCTGGGGAAGTGGTAGACTAAGGTAGGGTCAGAGTAGTGTAGGCAACATCATCTCGTCACACTCTCCACAGCTGATCCAGAATCGTTTCCTACTACGATTGGGAGCAGAAGAGTAGATATGTAACAAACCCCCGGCGGAGGGGACCGCATCCGGCAATTTTTCTATTCACCTTTAATCGTCCCCGATTTCAGTCTGCCCTCAGCTTCTCTCTATCTTTCTATTTTCTTGTGCTGTACCAGAATACGGCACCATCGACAGACTATTGCGATACTTGTCTTACCTTCCTGCTTCTTTCATCCCTCGCTTGTGTTAGACATCTGTCTATAGGGTCTCGAGTGTTTCGGACCTGTCCTGCCTGACACCCTCCTCTTACTAGCTAGCCGCAGCGGTGCGCTACCAGTGACGTAGTTTCCTCCTCCATCAGCCAACATGTATGTCTTATATCTCCTCTTGCTCGGATTGCTTGTTTGCCAGGATCAAAACAATGAATCTAAACAATGAATTACACTGACACGCGTACCTGTTCCAGGCGGGTCATCATTCGAGAAAATGCCTGGGATGTTTCGGAATATATTGCCGACTATATCATCAGTATGTTGCTCACCTACCCCCAGAAACAAAATGTTCGCATCCTTACACTGAAACCAGGTCGCATCAAATCGTTCATGCCGACGGAGGACCAGCCGTTTGTGCTCGGTCTTCCTACTGGCAGCAGCCCTGAGCTCATCTACAAGTCCTTGGTGCGACGTCATCGGGCTGGTGACATTTCCTTTAAGAATGTCGTAACCTTCAACATGGTACTCACTCCCATTGACTCCCGTTCTCTAATCCATACTGACAGAGATAGGATGAGTATGTCGGTCTTCCCCGTGACCATCCCGAATCGTACCACAGCTTCATGTACAAGAAATTCTTCTCGCATGTCGACATCCCGCCCCAGAACATCAACATCCTCAACGGGAACGCCCCAGACCTCGGCGCCGAGTGCGCGTCTTTTGAGGCGCGCATCGCTCGCTACGGTGGCATCGAGCTGTTCCTGGGCGGAGTCGGCCCCGACGGCCACATCGCATTCAACGAGCCCGGGTCTTCCCTGAGCAGCCGCACTCGCGTCAAAACCCTGGCCTACGACACCATCCTCGCAAACTCCCGGTTCTTCGACAACGACATCGACAAGGTCCCCCGGAGGGCCCTGACAGTCGGTATCCAAACGATCATGGAAGCGCGCGAAGTCGTCATCGTCGCCACAGGCGCCCACAAGGCCTCCGCGCTGGAGAAAGGTCTCGAAGGCGGCGTGAACCACATGTGGACGCTCTCGGCGCTGCAACTGCACCAGCACCCGCTCGTCGTCTGTGACCGTGACGCTACCCTCGAACTCAAGGTCAAAACCGTCCGCTACTTCGAGTCGATCGAACAGTCGGGCACAGACGCGCGGACTCAGGGCCCGCCGCTCGTCTATCGCCCCAGAACATACATTCCCTCCCCGATGGGAGTCCGACAACAGCGTACGCCGACGGGGACACCGACGAAGATTCCCAAGGACCTGCGAATCAACACACAGCTGAACCAGACTGTGGAGGACGACGAGCTGACTCCTGATAGCATGTCCTCCCGGATGGTCGATTCGGCTATTAGTGGGCTGGACACGGCTATGAAGGGTGATCTTATGCTTGATCGGATGGGTGCTCGGGTTATTTCTCATTGAGCGGATTTCTTCTTCTTTTTTTCTGTTCCTATCTCGTTTCTTCTTTCTTTTCTGTCTGTTTTGGGAATCTACTGGTATATTCCCCTGGTTGTATCGGGTGTCTATTCCCCACACTATATAGATGGCGAGTTTGGTTGATGTTTTTATTAGCATGTTCTCTGTCCTTCTTATGTCTTGGTTTTCTCTGTTTTTGTTCTTTTTTTTGCTCTTTTTTTGCATGATGAAATAGGTGGAAGCAAAATCAAATATGGAAATGGTGGCATGATCTACATCAACAATGTTTTTGTTGAGATTACCACTACATTGTAAATAAAACATTGGTTGGCATTTTAAGCCTTCTCCAACAGTTAAGAGTGACCATTTAGAAATCAAGAGGAGGTATGTCCCTCCATGTATGTCCTATTCATGTTAATGTAATCATGGTATCATTTTCTAACATATACATACACCTGGTACCTTTAACTAACTGTGAACCTCCCGACTCAAACCAGTTACCAAGTCTTTCTCACACGCCTGTACAGAGGTTTTTAAAGCTTCGCAAAAACAGACGCCATCCCCCCACTCATATCAACATAAGTGCTCTTATTCTTAACCCAAGCCTCGATACCCTTGCGGCCATTCTCAACGCCCACACCGCTCTTCTTCCACCCCCCGACGGCCATCTCAGCCGGGCTGTCGCCCCAGGTGTTGATCCAGGTGATGCCGGCCTCGAGCTGGTCGATGACCTGGTGAGCCATGTTGAGGTCCTGGGTGAAGACGCCGGCGGCGAGGCCGAGCTCGGTGGTGTTCGCGCGGCGCACGGCTTCCTCGACGGTCTCATAGTAGAGGATGGACATGACGGGACCGAAGATCTCCTCTTTGACGATCTTCATGTCGTCCGTGCAGTCTGTGAAGACGGTGGGACGCACCCAGAAGCCATTTTGCAGGTCAGCTGGGACGGCGGGCTTGCCGGGACCGCCGTAGAGGAGCTTGGCTTTGTCGGATTCGATGCCGTGGCGGATGTATGCGGTTACTTTGTCGAGGTGGGCTGCCGAGCTGAGGGGGCCCATGTTGGTTGCGTCGTCGAAGAGGGGACCGGGGCGGATGTGTTGCATTTTGTCGAGGAGGGACTTTTCGAAGGCGTTCTTCATGGAGGACGGGACGAAGACGCGGGTGCCGTTTGTGCAGACTTGGCCGGTGCTGTAGAAGTTTGCCATCATGGCGCCGTTGACGGCGTTTTCGAGATCCGCGTCGGGGAGCACGAGGAGGGGGCTCTTGCCGCCAAGCTCCATGGTCACGTATTTCATGTTGCCTGCGGCCGCGCCGGCCACCTTCATGCCGGTGGATACCTGGCCGGTGAAGGAGACCTTGGCGATGGTGGGGTGCGTGGTCAGGTGCGCCCCGACGTCGCCGGCGCCGTAGATGACGTTGAACACGCCGTCGGGGAGTCCGGCTTCGCGGTAGATTTCGGCCAGGGTCTGGGCGTGCAGCGGGGTGTACTCGCTCGGTTTGTAGACCATGGTGTTTCCGGCGGCGAGACAGGGGGCGGATTTCCAGAGGGCACTGTTTTAGTTAGCCAGACCATATTTGTTACTGAGCCAACGACATCTGGCACGTAGACAGAAGGATGATTTTTTTTTTAAAAAAACGCCATGCCAGCAAAAAGGGCGCAGAATGAAGAAAGTGGAGGGACATACATCTGGATGGGATAGTTCCACGCGCCAATGCCCGCACATACTCCCAAAGGAGCCTTCTTGGTGAACACCCAAGCGTCCTTTCTCAACTGGGTGGTTTCGCCATTGAGACCGCCCGCGCCAACCAGATTCGCATAGTATTCCAAGACATCCGCGCCGCTCAGCACATCGACCGTGCTGGTCTCCGTATAGGCCTTGCCGGAGTCTAACGTTTCCACGCGGGCGATTTCATCGTTTCGTTCGCGGAGCAAAGTAGCGGCCTTTTGCAGGATGCGCGCCCGGGCGGCCGGGGGAGTCTCGGACCAGGAGGGAAAGGCACGGTTGGCGGCGGCAATGGCCGTATCTACATCGGAATTGGAGGCGACTTGGATCTCGGCCAGCGGGGTTGCGTTGGACGGGTCAAGGGAGAAAAAGGTCTTGCCGGACGAAGCGGGCCGGACTCGACCGTCGTAATAGAGCTGACGGGTTGGGAAAGGGAGTGTAGAAGAAGCCATGGTTGATTTGGACCGGATTCCTAACTGAAGGGAAGACAAAGACAGTCTTTTCAGCATTGTCCTCTTGAGAGAGAGAGAAGAAACCGGGTAGTTCTGGAGTGGAGAAGTATGATACTCACCGCCAACCCATTTTCCCCGTTGTTTGTAAGGGTGGCAATACTTACTTACTGCTCCTCACTGTCTCGGTCTGGGCCGAGAGATCGTCAGTAAAAGAAACAAACGACGATCTAGACTTTCTCTCTATTTCTCTCTCTCTCTCTCTATATTCCAGTGATTCAATCATTCATTCTTTGTGTGTTTCTCACCAGACGTGAAATGCGACGCACATAGTGTACAGTAACATGGACAATGTTGTCGATGATACAACAGGTAACGAGTTCTTCCATCAGGTAATATCATACTACATAGGACTCCATAATGTCTCCAATAACCAATAATTTCCCAGAATGTCTCGGCATTGAATCTCCGATCTTCAACCCACGGCGTTTTACACCATTAAGCGTTGATTCTTCCCTTACTAGTCGGATCCTCGTGCGCTCGTGCCGTGGCGTCCTTTAGCGTCTGTCCTCGTGCGGAGTGACGTCGTCAACAAAGACCGGGGATCCCTCAGAGTATGCGACAGAAGACTCCGCAGTGGATGGCGAAGAAAGACAGAGAAAAGACAAACCTCTCCTATACGGCGCGATTATAACACCTCGGTACCTACCTCCGTAAAGATAAACCAATTCAATAAATCTATCCCCAAAATGGACGTGTTATCTAATAAGAACGTACAGTCCACGGCTCCACGCGGTCCAAGAACCTCATCCATTGGGCCATTTTCGGTCTCCTCTAGGGCGGTGGAGAAATGATTGAAAAAAAAAAAAAAAGAACCCGAAATGGTCTGATGCTTCGGTGGAAATACGGTCATTCAATCACCGCCATTTTCCGGTGGTTTTTTTCTAATACTTTCTTCCTCCTCTTTTGATCCTTCACCATTTCTCATCTGATCCTCTTCCACCCCTCACTTCCCTCTCCTTCTCTTTCGCGCTCCCTTAGTGGACAAAAGGCCTTCATTCAACATGGCTACCACCAACGAGTTCCCCGCGAGCGACGTCAACAGCTACGACTATGTCATCGTCGGCGGTGGCACGGCCGGCTGTGTCATTGCCAGTCGGTTGGCGCAATACTTGCCCAACAAGCGCATCCTGGTCATTGAGGGTGGCCCCAGTGACTTTATGGATGATCGCGTTCTCAACCTCAGGGAGTGGCTCAACCTACTCGGAGGCGAGTTGGACTACGATTATCCCACCGTCGAGCAACCTATGGGTATGTCTTCATTCTTGATCTTTTTGGTGCTACCATTAGTCGGAGAAGGGGATCTCCATCAAGGAAGGTTTCTTATTGTATCTAATTTGTTTTTTAAACTTTGAACAGGCAACAGCCATATCCGCCACTCGCGTGCCAAAGTCCTTGGTGGCTGCTCCAGCCACAACACCCTCATCTCCTTCCGTCCCTTCGAATATGACTGCAAGAGGTGGGAGCAACAGGGTTGCAAGGGCTGGTCCTTTGGGACCTTCACCCGCCTCTTGGACAACCTGCGCAACACCGTCCAGCCCGTGCATGAACGCCACCGCAACCAGTTGTGCAAGGATTGGATCCAGTCTTGCTCGTCCGCCATGAACATTCCCATCATCCCGGATTTCAACAAGGTCATTCGCTCCGAGGGAGAGCTGACCGAGGGCGTTGGTTTCTTCAACGTGTCCTACAACCCGGACGATGGCCGCCGAAGCAGCGCCAGCGTCGCCTACATCCATCCCATCCTGCACGGTGAGGAACGTCGGCCGAATCTGACCATCCTCACCAATGCCTGGGTGTCGCGTGTGAACGTGGAGGGCGATGCCGTGACGGGCGTCGACGTGACCTTGCAGTCGGGTGTGAAGCACACTCTGCGCGCCAAGAAGGAGACCATCCTCTGTGCCGGTGCCGTGGATACCCCGCGACTGATGCTTCTGTCCGGCCTGGGCCCCAAGGATCAACTGACGTCGGTGGGTATCCCGGTGGTCAAGGATCTTCCCGGAGTCGGTGAAAACCTGCTCGACCACCCGGAGACCATCATCATCTGGGAGCTCAACCGCCCGGTTCCCCCCAACCAGACCACGATGGACTCCGACGCTGGCATCTTCCTGCGCCGGGAGGCTCCCAACGCCGCCGGCGATGATGGACGCGCCGCCGATGTCATGATGCACTGCTACCAGATCCCCTTCTGCCTCAACACCGAGCGCCTGGGATACGACACTCCCGTGGACGCCTTCTGCATGACCCCCAACATCCCCCGCCCCCGCTCGCGTGGTCGCATCTACCTGACCTCCGCGGACCCCACGGTGAAGCCGGCGCTGGACTTCCGCTACTTCACCGATCCCGAAGGCTACGATGCCGCCACCATCGTCACCGGGTTCAAGGCCGCCCGCGAGATCGCCAAGCAGTCGCCATTCAAGGACTGGATCAAGCGGGAGGTCGCCCCAGGCCCCAAGGTCCAGACCGACGAGGAGCTGTCCGAGTATGGCCGCCGCGCCGCCCACACGGTCTACCACCCGGCCGGTACCACCAAGATGGGTGACGTGACGAGCGATCCCCTGGCCGTGGTCGACGCACAGTTGAAGGTCCGGGGTCTGAAGAACGTTCGCATCGCCGACGCCGGCGTCTTCCCTGAGATGCCCAGTATCAACCCGATGTTGACCGTGCTGGCCGTCGGTGAGCGGGCAGCCGAGTTGATCGCGGAGGAGGCCGGCTGGAAGCGTGAGCAGCCTCGTCTGTAAAAAAACAACAAACAACAAAAACCCCCCAAAAGAAAAGAAAAGGAAAGAAGAAAAAAGACAATGATTGAAAAGTGAATATTACAAAAAAGGTACCTTATCCATTACTAAAGCTACGGTGACAGTAGCCACGGTAAAGGATATGGACAACCTAGCAATCAGGGAAGGCTTTTTGTACAGGAGTCGATATTTTTTTCCTCTTAAGGATACGTTCCAGCGACTTCAACGTTTTGCCGTTCATGTTCATGAATCATGATAGATATCTTGTATAGAAATTTGCATCGAGTGGATTAGTCAATTTGAGATAAGCTCTTGGATATGCATTGTTTGGTATTTTTTAGTTGTGAGGGAGTAGATGTACAGTGCTTCATCTAGGCATAGACCAGCCTGTGGATGCTTTCAGAAACTGACCGTTGTAAGATACTGATGTTAAAGAGACCTGTATGTTTCCGTCCTGCTTGAATAGGATGGCAACGAGAGAGTAACATGAGGGAGAAAGATAAACAAGTAGATAAATAGATATATAAATAAATAAACAAATAAAGATATATCTTTGTTTACATACATCCATAGTCACCATATAATAAAATACCCAAAGCAGAAACCAACGCTGACCATCATGCGAGACAAGAAATGCACAAGCTAGCTAGAGAAATATCCGAGAGAAGAAAACAAAACAAAAAGAAGTCTAAATACGTTCAAGCATGACAAGGCATCCCCACAGGGGTCTCAGCGCCCCCCTTCTCATTATCGTAGATCTTCGCGCCCCGTTTCCACACTTGGACCACCGTCAGCGTGGGTCCGGAGTAAGAATCCTGCACATCATCCAGCACGACCAGATCCGCATCGGCGCCCTTATCCAGTGTGCCCTTGACGCCCTTCAGGCCGAGCAGACGCGCGGGGACGGCCGTAGCCGAGTTGAGGGCCTCGGCGGTCGAGGCGTTCGTCCAGCGGCGGAAGTTGTTGACACACTCGATGAGGGTTGCGGAACTGCCGGCGATGCGATCGGATCCTTCTAGGGTCAAGCGCGCGCCGGTCTTGACGATGCGCTCGCCGTTGGTCCACTCGTAAACGCCGTCGGGGAGACCGCATAGCTTCATCGCGTCCGTGACGAGCACGAGGCCTTCCGGGTGGGCGTTGTAGGCGATGCGGATGGAGGTGGGATGCAGGTGGATTCCGTCTGCGATGATCCCGTAGTACGGGCGGGGGCGCTCGTTCTGGCCGAGCAGACCGAAGACGCCCGGGTTGCGGTGGTAGAACGGGCGCATGGCGTTGAAGAGGTGGGTGATCATCGTCGCGCCTTCCTTGGTGGCCGCTAGGGCCTGTTCGTACGTCGCGTCGGAGTGGCCAATCGAGAAGATGATATCCTGGGCGGCGACGGCGCCGATGTTGGAGACCATATTGCCGACTTCGGGGGCGGCGGTGATCATCTTCACGGACTTGGTCGGCCCCGTTAGGTTCTCCTTGCCGTAGCAGGCTACCAGGTCGTCCCAGTGGGTGGCTGCGCGCAGGACTTCGGTTTTGTGGCAACCGTTGCGGCCTGGGCTGATGAAGGGCCCTTCGATGTGGGCTCCTAGAGACTCTGCGCCATCTTCTGAGCGGTGCTTGTCTCCGGGTGGTCCTAGAGAGGGGAGGACCTAGGCATGGGGGTCAGAGTAAGTCCTTCGGGGCTATAACTGCGGAGGCTGTGACGACATACCTGGGAGTATACCTCGGGAGTCGAACTGACGATGGTTGGAAGATACGACGTGACGCCGGTTCGGGCGAGGCCCCTGTTGACTGCGCGTAGACCCTCGTCGTACTCCTCCTTGGTGGCACAGGGGACGGAGAAGTCGAAGCCCTGGGCGCCGTTCAGCTGGATGTCTATGAGCCCCGGGGCGAGGATGCGTCCGCCGAGATCGATGACCTCATCTGGGGATAGATGTAGCTCGTAGAATGCCTCCTGGTCGCGAAGGATCTTCCCGGAGAGAGAGTCGATCCAGAGGTCCTGCTCGATCAGCTCGGTGCCCTTGACGATCCGGCAGTTAGTGAACTTGGTGATCCGGGGAGGAGTCGACGCTTTGCCAGGCATGATGGGCGAAGTAGGTCGTTTGATGGATTAGAAGTTCAGTCAGTACCTGGTGAGGGAAGGGGAAGGGGAAGATTTTGGACAGAGGATGAGTCAGGAACAGAAAGCGACACAGAGAGTATATACTAGAAAATATCCGGGGGAGGGGGGGTGGTCGCGTCGTTCTGGAGGCAAAATGGAGAGAGATCGACAATGGTCCTCAACTCCACGAGGCGTTTATTGTTCTGACGTTGACGTTGCTTTCATCCTTAGGAATGTCACGTAGGGAAAGGAATACAATGATTGGACTCATCGTATTTTGGCAGGCAAAGGTCGTATGGAATTCAGACCCGGGTTTTCCACGGAATGCCATCTCATCGAGGGGAATGTTATCTGTTGACTGACTCCACCCATCATCGCAACAATGGGACCAACGCCGGTGACGTTATAAATGACCGCTGACATCTATTACTACAGAGAACGGAAGCAAAACCGGAGTATACCGGATCATACCATACCGTACATACCATACATACCATACCACAATACCACACAATACTTTCTTCCCCTCGTTCTCTTCTCTCTCTCCTCTTTCTTTCTCCACTCTCCCCCATTCATGCATCAAATTGGCCAAATCAGATGGAATTATGTGACTAAACCAGCCTAATTAGCGTACTTCCAAAACAGCATCGGCAAAGTATTAACAACAGGAAAACGCCAAGCTCCTCTCCACTCGTGAAAGAAAGGATACTACCTCGCAGCCACCGTGCCAGTTAAACTTGTTCCGGAACTCCTCCGCATTCGGCCACACTGGATGGTTACAGGCCGTCGATGTCACCGTCTCTTTGAGTCGGCTCTGGATGTGGATGCGTGAATCCTATTATGATTCCTTTCTCATCAACCTGTCTGGATTGTTAGGTTCGGCGAGGATTAGCTATGGATGTTTGGCCATTCTTTGGATTCCTGCCACCAATCAGGATCCCAAGGAACTATGCCGCGAGTGTATATTCAATCCTCGGCGTCATGAAGAAAAGCAGCCGATAAGATCCTCAAATGAAAAGAGGGGCGCTTTTGATCCAATCTAGCCTATTTGAGCTCAACATGACTGTCTCGTGGGGTCTGGTTTGAGCGTGAAAGCTCTCTCCTCATCCGGAATTATATGCTCGAACTGTGCGGATTTTGCATCTACTCTGTCTTATTTTCTCTTGTGCCTTTATCCTTCTTCTGCGTTTCTTCTTCTTCTTCTTCTGCTTTGCTTTGCTTTCTTCTCCCTTGTCTCTTCGACTTCTCGATCTGCTTTTGCCTAATCGGTACGTCTCCGGAATCTACTTTCCACTGCCTACCGGGGTCTGGAGTCAACCCCATGGGTGGTGTGGATCAACATCCCGGCTCCTCGCGTTCCTATTGAACTACCGTGGAATCGTACGTTGGGTGTTGCAACTTAGGCCCCTCGGAGAGGTGGGTCGACCGGGGTTAGAGCCTATAGACGCCTACCCCAGCCAGGACGCAACCCTCCCCAAGACCCAAAGATAAGGAAAGTTTGTCTGTGGCGCTCGCCTTATCTCTTTGCGATTGCTTGTTCCCGTCCTCGAGCACTTGACTGCTGTAGTACTTGGGAGGGATCCACCCGTGACTCCATTGACTGGCTGGATGCTACTTCTCCTTGCTGATTGCTACTTTCTCCTCCTCTCCCAAAGTTTCAACCCTCGATGCGTGAGCTGATTGTTCCAGAGGGGGGAGAACAAGGAAGAAAGGACAGAGAATAGAACTACGGATTGAGTCTATCCACCAGACGTCATATCGGAGCGTTGACTTTCCTTTTCACTATTTGTTTCGCGTTATCCCCCACCTCCCCCCTCCCCCTTGTCTTACCCCGGATTTTTATTCCCGGTGTACAACGGAACAAACATTCCAGTGGTTGATACCCTTACTTCACCTTCTGCACGATTCTTGTCGACGGTGGTGCCCTAGTGTCATCCGGTCGGGGTTGTCAATTTAAAATATCTTCCCGCCCCTTCTTCATTTGAATTCAGAACTCCCCTTAAAACTCCCACGCCATGGCGAACTCGGTCAGCGATGATGATCCACGATCGGAAAAGGGAACTGGAAGTCCCACAAACACGTCCGATGTCGAGACGGGTGGACAGGACAGCTCGGTCACCGGAAAGCCGTGGATGTACAAGCCAATCAAGCTCGGCCCCTGGACATTCCCGTGGTTCGCTTCCCCCGAAACCCAATTGATCCTGGTCTCCTTCGTTTGCTTCCTCTGCCCAGGAATGTTCAATGCCGTCAGTGGCCTGGGAGGTGCCGGCCAGCTCGACAAGACTGATGTGAACAACGCCAACACGGCCCTGTATAGCACCTTTGCCGTAGTGGGCTTTTTTGCCGGTTCCATTGCCAACCGCATCGGCCTCCGCATGACCCTCTCCATCGGCGGGTTCGGCTACTTTCTCTATGTGGCGGCGCTTCTGTCTTATAACCACAACAAAAATGACGGCTTTTTGATTTTTGCTGGTGCACTCCTGGGTGTCTGCGGGGGTCTGTTGTGGTGTGCTCAGGGGGCGGTCATGATGAGTTACCCGACCGAGCAGGAAAAGGGGAAGTTCATCTCTGTTTTCTGGGTCATTTTCAACCTAGGCGGCGTGATTGGAAGTCTAGTCCCTCTGGGCCAGAACCTGCACTCCAACACCGGTACCGTCAATGATGGTACTTACATCGCCTTCTTGGTCCTCATGGCCATAGGGTTTGTCCTTGCCTGGGTCCTATCGGATTCCAAGTACATCAAGCGCAAAGATGGATCGCGTGTCATCGTCATGAAGAATCCTACCTGGAAGTCCGAGTTGCTGGGTCTTTATGAAACCCTGCGCTCCGACTACTACATCGTGCTGTTGTTTCCGATGTTTCTGGCTAGCAACTGGTTCTATGCGTACCATTTCAATAGCGTCAATGGCGCTTACTTCGACATTCGCACACGCTCTCTGAACAGTCTTCTCTACTGGTTGATGCAAATGGTCGGTGCGCTGTTCTTCGGCCAAACTCTGGATCTGAAGTGGCTGTCGCGTCCCAATCGAGCCAAACTCAACCTCTTCCTTCTCCTTGCTATCACCATGGGCACCTGGGGGGGCGGGTATGCCTTCCAGAAGGGCTATACCCGCGAGACGGTTGAGGCCACGAAGGACTGGACCGACAGCGGTTTCGTCGGACCCATGTTCCTTTACATATTCTACGGTTTTTACGACGCTGCCTTTCAGACATGCACATACTGGTCAGTGTCCACATCCTCTCGTCTAGCCCGCATACTAATATGCTCGTAGGTTTATGGGATCCCTCAGCAACAACGGTCGCAAGCTAGCCAATTTCGCAGGTTTTTACAAAGGCATCCAGTCCGCTGGAGCGGCAGGAATGTGGCGGTACGTCCTAGACAATTACCACACAATCTCGAGAGATGAGCAATTTGCTAACAATCTAATTCCACAGCATGGACGCCCAGGGCGCACCATTCATGACAGAGTTCGCCTCCTGCTGGGGCCTCCTCGTCGGCAGCCTCCTAATCGCATCCCCGGTCATCCTGTTCAAAATCAAAGATCACACGGACGTCGAAGACGACCTCAAATTCTCCGACGAGGCCCCGCAGGACGTTGTCGGGAGCGATATCGCCCTGGAGGATCAAGAACCTGCCGTGAAGAAGGACGAGAAACGCATATCCGTCACGCAGTGAATGTTTCTTTTCAACGACTTTGCTTTCTTTGCAATGAGTGTTCCCGCATGCGTGACTTGATCCATATTGTCATTTCTATGTTTAACATCAAGAAAAGGAAGCCTTGTACATCAGTGAAAGAAGGGTGGGTGGTATGTATGCATGCGGAGTCAGTCCCTTTGTACATAATCCGATTTCACATAATCACGCGTTGTGCATCTCTGGCCGTCTGCGACGGGCATGAGGTGGGAAGTTACGATTAATCAATACATAATATTGCGAGTGTGTCATCTTTCAACCATTGTAAACTGTAATTTATATACATGTGACCGCGTAGCGTACTCCATTATCTGTATTAGTAGTAGGTAGAACGGGACTTGGGATCGCTGAGGTTGATGGAGGTTGAAGATTTCTTTTCTATCTGCTTTCCCGCTTTGTCTGGGGTAATGAACGCCTCGATGCATCAGGACATTAGCCAGCCATGTCATTACATTGACACTGCGCCGACGGCGTCATTCGCAGCCCCTGAACGGATAACAAAGACGTCATAAACGGGGAAAAGGCTCAAACACGAGCACTAGAAGTCGCCGGAGGCAGCGGCACAAACGACTCGGTGTGCGTCGCCCTCGCCGTCCCGTTCGTCTTATAGCCGCCCCAAATAGGGGTCGTACCCTGGGCGATGTCCCACCCAAAGAGCGTCCGGTTGAAGAGCTGCAGCGAAGCAGCCGGCTGATAGTAGGGCACTTCATGGCCCGCCTGGTAGACACGGGTGAAAGAGAAGTTGCCGTACTCGCGGGTCTCGCCGAACTCGACGCCGTCGACGAGGAGGGGCGCGTAGCCAGCTTTGCGGAAGTCGGCGCTGTGGGTGTAGTTCATGGCGAGGGAGACGGCCTCGCCACCGAACCAGTTGCAGATGTAGTCTGCGTCGCCGTAGATGAGGGAGATGCGGACGGGGAGGCGGAGGAGTTCTTCGAGGTCGTCGATGAAGTTGGGCCAGACGAAGTCGCCGGTTTGTTGGAAGGCGTAGAAGACTTCGTTGTTGGATTGGGTGTAGTTGATGTTGACGCCGATGGCGTTCATGACGGCGTCTTTTTTGAGGTAGTCTTCGTAGTAGGGGGGTGGGGTTGGATCCTGTGTGATAATCCTTGTTAGGGGATGTGTGAATGGTGAACTGTCTGGGGGTTTGAAGCTTACATCGGCTGGGTGGCGGATGTCGTAGACACCGCGGCCACTGTATTGGTAGTAGGGGGTCTCTGTGGACTTGGTCAGTCTTGTTTTTCTTTTTCTTTCTCCCCCTCTCGGGGTCTGTTTCCGTGCGTCCATATGTATGTCTTGGGAGAAGGATAAACTCACCAACATTATCCCTGCACATGTTGGTAGCCTCCGCGCAGATAGCAAAGTCCCCCAGCGAAGTTCTGTTCGTCGCTTTACAAGCGGCCACTTGATCCTGGCATCCATTGAGCATTCCATTCGCGAACTTCATGTAGTTATACACGGTATCGTTCAACTTTATCACATGTCAGTACTGTCTAGCGGAACTTGCATGTAACCAAGACAAGGTAACTCACAGCCTTGATGCCGTAGGTGTTCTTGTTCGCAAATTCCGGATAGTGAGGGGCCTGCATATATCAGTACCAGTGGCAAACATCTAGCTGGCCGAGGGGTCTCACCTGGATGGCTTCGTCGATAATGCCATTTATAATCCCCAGGGAGTTGAATTCGAGGTGGATGCCGTCCACGACTCCCTTGGCAATTTTCTCATTTTGCTCACGGAAATGGTTGAAGAACTGCGCTGTTAGATTTGGGTCCTGAATGGTTGGACGGATATCTGCTCACTGCTGGTCCATAGTGCCTGAGAAACATAGTTGGATTAGCCAGTAGCCCCGTGCTTTGGTAATGCTGGACACTCACCCTCCATAGCTTTCCGTCCACAGACTGAACTCCTTGGACTTGATCTTGGAGTCCAACTGAGGCAAGCCGCCCAGGAAGCCCTGCAGTACTTCCCATGTGGCATGGGCCGCGAGATCGGTTGTAGCTATCGCTCGTTAGGGCCCAGTCTTCCTCTCCAGGGTTGAAGTAATTACAAATCTTCGTGGCATTGATGATCGGATAGCGGCCCTTGATTCCATCGAACTCCTCGTTCTCAACGACCCCTGTAAACGGGTTCAGGGATCCAGCCTCTGTGTCACTGTACGAAAAGCCTACGGTGCTTCGTTAATACGCTTGGAATCAACAGGGGCTGGAGTACTAACCAACGCCTACTGGCTGCGACAAAAACAGCATGTTGGAGACTTCGCTCCACGAGTGGGGATTGACATAGGACTCAATCTTCTCATTAATCTGGCAGGGGCCCAGCTCTGATATCAAGAGTCAGTATTTCTGTCGTAAGCCACAGCTATCGCGACACGTACCTTGAAATAAGCCGATCAACGAGTCGCTTCCCGGACCGCCATTCAGCCACAGTGTGATAGGAGCATTTTCAGGATCATGGCGAGCTTCAAAGAACCAGAAGAAAGTATGCGAATCGGGCGACAGATCGACGTAACCCGAGTACGATTTCACGCCGGGCGTGGTCTCGCAGACCCCGTCCTTGCCCGGCTCCTTGTATCGAATTGTGACATTGTTGGGCGTCTGGATCGATTTCACACCGGTGGGATCTTCGGGCAACTGGCGTCCCAAAAGCGACGACGGTCTTCCAGCTGGAGAGGCCCAGCCGGCGGCGGCCAATGGCAGCAGAGACAGTAATTGGGAAGCGCGCATGGCTTCAGGGGACAGTAAGCAGCGAGGTTCTGCTTTCTAACTACCGTGATAAGCACTGACCCACTGGTTCTAAACCAGGGGCAAGAGAGGACTTTATAACTACTCAATTCTCTTTGTCCTACGACGTTTCACCCCCCCAGCCGACGCGAGGTGGGGGAAACACCTTACATGGTCAATTCTTCGACGGCACGCATGCCGACGGATCTTTGCGCAGGTCGCACGATAGCAAGGTAACATTGGCGCAATCATAATCCCTGACCTGAGGGGTTGTCGAGGTCCGGGCCCCAACGACGATGATCCATCCCTATCGTGTCCGTCCCATGGAGTCTTACTCAGTCGGAAGGTTAGCACTATAAGTGTGGAGAGAGACTAGTGCGTCGTACGCATCAGCACCCTGTCTCCCGGGATAGTGTCTGGTTCTGATCAAATCAGATGGCCGGACTGCGTTGGTATATTGCGCAGCGCTATTGTTAGGCGGGCCACTTGGTAGGGGGTAGCACGGGCGGAGATTGTTAGCACTCTGACTCAGGGATGAGGGTGAAGGTTTGATTTGGAACTGGAAGGGCAACACAGATGTTGAATAGACCCATACACTGTTTGATCGTGGAGAGTGATGGAACGGTTCCCCACATGCGGAGTTGTGTGTGGGGAGAAGAGAGAGGAGGAAAGTGAGGAGAACAGATGAGGACGAGGTCATGGGTGAGACACGGAGAGGAGAGAACTCACGTTGAGCCAAGGCGTTTCCTCCCCTGTCCAAAACAAACATCCACTTGCTTAGCTGTATGTCTTAGTGTTTATCTGCAAGGCTATCCAATACTTTTGTCTTCGTCTGTCCTCGTGCTCGGTCACTTTATGCAAACAAAGTACCTCTCATCATCATTTAGCCTTTATGGCTTGGGTAGCAACTGTTAAGATGCTTGTTTGACCTTGGCCCAGCCGAGAAGAACAAGCCTCCGAAGTTACTCCACGACTATCAATCTAGAGGCTCATTCCTCCTGTTGGCCATCTGAACCTGTCACAGCAGTCTCTCCAAGGATGACGGAATCTCCGTCGTATTGACCGGAAAACTGCTACACTCTGGATCACAACCTTCATGCTTCTATAGTAAGCGACCTACGAGCAGGGCATCACGAAATTAACCGCTTCGACCTTGACGTTGGCTGTTCAACAACGTTGACTGCGACTGTTGTTGCAGCCTCCCACAACCATCCAATAATTGATTGTCGTGCAATTATTCTGGATCTCTCTCTCTCTCAAAAGGACCTAGCTCTGCCATTCCCGTCACCTTGCCATAGAATATACACACATCCGTTGATCCAATTCTTATATACTGTTCCTCTCTTCTGTGAAAATGGGGGAAATAAGTCATATCAAAGTCGTTTATATTCTTCATCTCATGATTGATTCCTTTTTTTGGTGATATCACCATACCATCTATATACATGACCGCCGTTGCCCGTTAACTAACCATACAGTTAGAAATTAACAGAGAATAGGCCATCCCAGAAAATAACAAAACACAAAAGGTTTTTTCTCAGAAAATAGAAAAAAAAATAAACAAAGTCATAAGCTTTCCTAATTCATGTCCTTGCCCTTTTTTTCTTGGATTCGCGATTGCTGTTTGCAATGGAATAAAAGTGAGATGAAAATGAAAAAAAAAAAAAAAAGTATAACAGTCGCCTGGTAATACAATATGATATAGTGTAGTGTCACAAGAAGATAAAAAAAAAGAAAATGGAATGAAAATCGTGGCTTTCAGGGCGTTACAGGTTGAGTCCCAGATCGGTGTCCAGGTCGGTGGTGAGACCGTTGCCCTCCGGTTGTGGTGCGGCCTCGCGGGCGACGCCTAATGTGGATGCCGGGCGGTCGCCTCCCAATGGCGTTTTGTTGTTGTTGGTCTCTGGGTCGAAGCCCATCATGCCGGGGACGTTGTTCATAGATGCCAGTCCGAACCCGTTCAACCCCTTGGTGGTCGGGTTGTTGCCGCCCTGGTGGTCGTCGGCCGAGAAGAAGTCGGCGCCAGCGTCGTCGAAGTTGATCAACGCGTCGAAATCGTTCTGCGTTACCTCCGCGTCGTTGGCCAGGTCCATGAGTTCGCTGAGGCTCAGTTCGGAGTCCAGGTTGGGGATGCTCAAGGCGTCTTGGTGGTAGCTGGGGTTGAGATTGTTGGTGCTCCCGTTCTCGCTGCCGTCGGACGGGGGTGGTGTCGAGGCGAACAAGGCCGGAGGGCCCTCTTCGGCGAGGCGGCCGGCAACACCGGTACCGGTGGGCTTGGGATAGGTAAGGTCCGGGATCTTCTGGGCGAGGGAGTCGGGTGGTGGGGTGAGGGTGCTGAGGCGCGACCGCGGATCGGGGTGGTGGCTCGCGCGCGCCTGCATGTCCTGAGGCGAGACGGTGAGTTGGATGCCGGCCTTGCGGATGGCCGCTTCCAGGAAGGAGGTGGCGAAGTCGGCGGAGGCGTAGATTTCGCGCAGGCGCTGGAGGATGCGCATGCACTGGTAGAAGCGCTGAAGGCTCGTCATGCGGATGTTGGGATCGCTGGATTTGATGTCGAGGAGGTGGATGATGACGGCGGGGAGAAGCACGGTGACGCCCGTGGTCGGAAAGTACCGGGTCAGGTCCAGTCGGTGGAGGTCCTGGGCGATGTTGGTGATCTCGACTGCGGCGAAGCGGACCTTGTTCCGGGAGATATCCTGCAGCTCCGTGTCCATCGAGGGGAACGGGATCGCCGGGAGTACCTGCGGACGGTGGAGCGCGCTGGACGTCGTCAAGTACACCATCTTGAGCAGGGCCCGGTGCGAGTGCAGGACTTCCTGCGCCTCGCTGAGTTTTGCGGGCGCGGCCGGCGTATACCGGATTTCGGCAGGAAGATTGGCCAGCCAGTCTTCCAGCTCCTGGTCGCACCGGCGAACCTCGAACGTCTCCGCGGCCGACTTCTTGGGGACCAGCATCATGGTCGTCTCCATCGTACCGCCGAATTTGTGGCTCAAGACCGAATACTGGGCGGATAGGACGTGACTGACGCAGAGACACAGCTTCGCCTTCTCAATGAACATCAGCGCGAGCTCCTTCTGGTGACTCGTGCTCTGGAGGACCTCCGAGTCGCCCACCATGCTCACGACCTCGGGCGAGAACGGTTGGAACTCGAAATCGTCCAGGGTCAGCATTGGGACGTCACAGTCGTCGTCCTTGACGCGCATGGGGCGGCGCATGCCCAGCGCGATCAGACGATCGCGCGTGTAGGTGCTCCACCAGATGCGTTTCCACATGCGCTGGCGGCGGGCATCCATGCGCGAGTTGGCGGGGTCGCGATGCAGGCCGATGGTATGGGCCAGAGACAGGCTGACGCCCATCCAGTGCCAGGTGTCCTTCTGGTCGTCAGGAGTCTCGTACCAATAGGTCATCAGCAAGAGCGACTGGACGAGCGAGATGCGGTCGACCTCGTAGTCAAAGTCGTACAGCAGGCGTGCACGTTGGAAGAAGGCCTTGCGAGCCGATTTTCGGGAGCCATACCCGGCGGCCTGGAGATGTCTCAGGTCGACAAACGCGGTCCCCGCAAACATGACCGCCTGAAAAAGGAGGAGACTCATCCGACGAATGCCGTCATTCTGGGCTATCGTCTGCAGGAAATCCTCAAGGTCGAGCAGGGGCATGTACGTATGCACATAGTGGATGTAGGCCTTCAACAGCTCGTTGCGCAGTCCCACATCCGGCACCGTCAGAGCACCTTTCATGGCAAGGTAGTCGATGTCCTCCTTTTGCAACCGCGGGGGGAGGCCGCGGATGTAGTCGGGAAGGATGACACCACCCGATTGGGGATTGCCAAAGGACGGGTCGAGTAATTGCTGGATCTGCGAGGTGACATGGTGCAGCGGCATGGTCGCCGGAACGGCCGGGTTAGGCGCCATATGTCGGCGAAACCGATCGCTCGATGGGACCCTACTGGTCTGATTTTGATAGAGAAGATGAGGCATATGTTGCCCTTGATCCAAGTCGACGGATCGCAGGGATGGAGATGCCGGGGTGAAGTCTGGGAGACCATTGCATTCGCTGAGCCTTCTCAGAAGGTGAACGCTGCTGTCATCGGGAAGCTCGACGGGTGATTGGGAGTGTTGATGTTGGCCCATATTGACGCCGTCCACCTCGACACGTGACTTCCTACACAATGGCACCTATGTTAGCCATCAAGATCTCACTTGCCCTTTTTTTTGCTTTCTTATTTTCTGATTGCATTGCGGTGGTAATGGAGGGCAAACGAACTTTCTTCTCTTGCTCTCCGTCACCACACATTCTACCTGATCCAGCCGGCAGTTGGTGCAGGGGGAGCCATTTTCGACTACATCACAGCGGACTTTCCGCGCGCGGCAACAACAGCATGCCTTGGACGCCCGCCGTTTTACAGGTCGGGAGTTGGCCGAGATGCCAGCTGTCGAGGCCTTGCGTTTCCCCTTTGCATCGGTGTCCACCGAGTGGTTCGCAGTCGACGGCGACGGTGGTGACGCCGTCGTTGGCGCGAGAGTAGTCATCGTTCAGCGCGAATGTCCGTAGACCAAGTTCATGCGTGTGCGATTTCTGAAATCGAGGAGGTAGTTGATGGTGAGAGTATATCGAGATCGCCTAGTTAAAGGATGAGGAGGAAAATATGATATAGATGAGGACCGTGGAAGGTAAGAGGAATATGAAGTTAAAAAGATGTAAGAAAAAGAAGGATCCAAGCAGGTCAAGTCAAGGTGATGTGCTTGCGACAACGAAGAGTGGAGATGTGTCTGGATTATAATTCGTGTTTATTGTGCAGATAGCATGGAGCACCACGTTCTTTTTTTTTTTTTTTGGTCTGGTGGATGATGTCGTTGGTGGATTTGTGTCGTGAATTTCCTTTCCTTGTTATCTTTTGGTATGCACCTTTGAGAATTAAAAATGTTCCTTAATTTTTTTAATATTTTTTTTTTAAAGAATGATTTTTTTATACCCCGTCCAAAGGACGAAAATCAAGGGCAGGTCTGGGGGCCGGGGGAGAACCAGTGTTTAAGTAGGTGCTAGTACGTAGTCGGTCAAGGAACAGGAGTGAGGAGGTGTGGGCGTTGGGGATAATGATGAGCCCCCCAGATCCACTCGCAAGTGTTGCCTCCCCCAGACCAAGCAGAACAAACTCCGTTCAGAAAATCAAGAGAATGATTCAATCAATCAAATAACGATCAAAAGTCACAAGGGGACGCCATACCGGGTCCGGAAGGGGGCATTTCATTGGAAGAGTTGGTATGCCAGCCATGGGGAGGGAGTGGTTGACGCTAAACTGTGTTGGAGGATTAGTGGGGTTTTATCTTATTCCATTATTATATTATATTTTGTTGTATTTTTCTTTCCTTTTTGTTTCCGTTCTGTTCTTTTTTTTTAAGATTTTTTTTTGGAAGAAATCAGGTTGATACATAGTGTTAGTAAGGTACCCCGGTCGATTTAGTTTCTCCTCGTTCTAGGACGATTGAGGCTAGGATGCATCGAGATCCATGATACAAGAAGACTGAGGGATAATATAATCCTCCGTCCATGCTAAGGTCCAAGTTCGGCGGGTCGGCAACGGACCAAAGTGAACCAGTTACAGACCGCGGTTTACAATACCGACTCCACGTGCCGGATCCAGAGAGTGATAGTGATAGGTTCTTCGTGCTTATTGAGATCCACTCTGAATTCTGTAAGAAGATAATAACAGTGATATAATAACAAGAATCATGGACGGCCCCACTCCATCCACGGGGTAGTTAGTCCAGTTAGTCACAGGGACGGCGTTCAACCATCTCGGCCCGGTCACGTTACTGGCACGCCGCCACTAACTCTCTCCACCCAATAAGATGGATGGTCGTCGCGTACTATTTAGCCTTTTTGGGAATAGTGTATATTATTAGTCAGGAAATAATGGGATGGAATCCTGCAGTGCTCTCTGCGTCTTCTTGTGGAGGAAAATCTTCATTTGCGTCATTTAAGGAATGACCCGTCCACCCTAGTGTAGTCAGTTCCAGGTTGAGATTTCCCATGGGGGTTTAGTGGGTGGATGGATGGAAGTTTTCACCTGGAGAATTTTGGTGGTCTTTTTTTTTTTTTTTTTTTTTTTTCCTTTCCTTTTTCTCTCAAAAGAAAAATTATAAGTTTAAAAATTATAAGTTTAAAAAATAAAATAAAAAACATAATTCAATCAGTACATTTAATAATCTATTGTCAATGAATAAATTGAAGAAAATAAATAATATGACGATTCAATGAACAGCGGTGGCTAATGTGGCTACTTTCGTTCAACAGGTTCAACATTGATCGACCTGGCTTGCCATAACTCCCGGGGTTGACAATCAACGGGGGAAGAGCTTACTCATCGACCTGCATGAACCGAGGTCCGCAGTCCATACTAATACTACACCTCCCGAGTGTCCCAAATAAGGCACGAACATCCAGACAGATCGGATGAACCCTGTACCCTGGTCCGGTCCTTATAGAGTACCCCTATCTTTATGATTACTTTCATTATTTATCTATGATTGTGCATTGATTCTAGAAATAAAGCGGCTGGTCGTGGATAATAACGGACCAGCCAGTAGCGCCAATAACTAGAGCGGATGAGGCAACCAGATAGGCAGAGAATCCGAACGATCGTCATGACCGCCAGTTCGAATTCTTGCTTCCTGAGTCCTTCCTTCTTTTTCAAGACTAATCAGGATAATAACAGACCGGCAACCCGTTAGACAGGTCGTAGCTGAATCGGACCAGAGCGGTGCGGATGGGCCAGAAGATCCATAAGTATCTTCCAATTAATCCGCTACATCTGGACCATCACTGTCCTTGTGACCGATGAATTTTTTCCATCCTTTTGATTTTCATTATTGTATGGAGTCCACAGTAACACAGTAGTGCGTGAAATCTAAAGCAGATCGATTTCTTTCCATCGTGATCCATAGCGGCTTGCTGCGGAAGCCCTGGCTTCCCCGCGGCTCATCGGCAGGAGAGCGAGAGTCAATTTTTTTTTTCGCCGACGGCATCGGACCGCCTGCACCCGCTTCCTTTCCACTTCCACTCCGTCCTGTTTATGTCAAACCGCCACAGTAGCCTCCCCCGGGATATTTTTTTCTTTTTGGAAGCTCAAGGGAGGAAAAGTTGTGGATCGGTGGAGTTTTTACTCCTTCTGATAGCATTCAACTTCAATAATCGTGATGATCATCATGATCATCACACACAATGTATTTGACTATTTATGCTGGATTCATTAATTATGAATAGAGGAATAACCAATGGATACATAAATCAAATCATGATCAGATCAATAGATAACGAATCCCTTCCATGTGAGCATTCCATCCAGAGCACCAGACTAGGTACCTTCAAACCTTGCATACTGAAAAGTGCCGACAACGGAAGAACCTACCCAATGCAGTCCAAAGCATCGGGATGGCTGGCCAGTGCACACGACACCCGATCAACCCAATAAGAGGACCGGGAAGTCGAAGGGAGCGGTCCAGATTCGTACCTCAGGCTAGCTCGTTTTTGATACTGGCGAAAACCGGAGGATTTGAAACTTTGAAGAATGTCCCCAACATCGAATTAAAATTAAATCAAAACCAGGCCAAAGAAAGTAGGTAGAGTGTTACCCCGTAAATTACTCAATAGTGCTGGTGGACATGCAAGATGTCGTCATGGGTTTTGGAGTTGATTCTTTTCTGGTGTGGTCCACTCCGGCATCGGAGACTTGCTTTGGTAGATATCCTCAAGGTAGAATAATCCAACAATCAACAATGGAAGGAAAACAATTGCAATAAGAGATAGTAGAAGATAAAACCACTCAATCAATCAGTCACTTCATACAGAAATCAAAAAGAAACTCAAACTAAAAACCAATTAAACGACTTACCTAAGTAACTGCAGACAAGATCCAATCAAGACAGTAAAGACGGATACTGCTGTGGGACTAGCTTGGCACATCCAGACTTCGTACATAATAGACCCAGTCTAGATGAACAAATCAATTCTTTTCCCACGATATTATATCCTCTCAATGAGAGGCATTTGAGTCAGGTTAATACTAGTAGCAACTCCCACCCCCGAAAATGCCTCCCCGGACGGCCCCGGATCGATCCTGGGTTTCTTGGCGTTGAGCCTGGACCTTACTTGACTGTCTCTGACTCGGGATGTAATGCGGAGTACGGGGTATACGAGTGAATCAATCGGTGGGTTTGTGTCTATCGTGTTGTATCTGGAGCAGCATAGACTAGAGAGCAGATAGACATACTCTCTAGTACCTACTACGAGGAGAAGATACCTCCTCAACAAATTCCCACAGTCTATACCATAAGTGCCAAGTCTGAAGTACTAGACTACTACAATAATACATCTCAGCAAGAAAGCAAGACAAAAAGGCAGGTCCATGCATTATCACTAGCAATCAGCCAGCATGACTAGCCGCTGAATTGATTACCATTTCACCAATGTCATCCAACAATCCCCGCAAGATCCTAGATCCTTCCACTGCCGGACATCTGAGCGTGCGGGGGAGGGGGGGGAGCCAGCACGGAGACTACGGTCCGATGTCAAATAGTCACATCGGCGGTAACCCGATATTTTATCTCCCCCCCCCTTGCCCCTCCCTGTTGGGTCAAATTGAAGACGAGGACGGAATTGGAAATAGATCCGATTAGTATTCTCGCACGGTTGTTGTGTGGCTGTCCAATACGGGGCAGTTAGTTTCTCATAGGTCTATCTAGATAGCTATATCTATCCACCGATGGAAGAAGAGAGACAAGAATCGACGAGCAATATTCTGGAGAATGATGTAATCGGACAAATCACGGTTGCAGGATATCTTAATAAAATAATAGATAATAGATGGAATGGCGGTTTGGTATACCGTCCATCCTAAACAAAACAATGTGAAAAAAATAAGAGTAAGAAATAAATCCACACATGTAGACCGTCAAGAAGAAAACGCCATGGGAACATGAAAACATAAAATCATAACAGAACGTTCATCGTCGAATTCTCCCCCTCAAGCCCCACGTCCCATGCGCTCGATCGACCCCATAATGCCCGCCCGTCCCGGCGTAAACACCGCAATCCCCGACTTGCCGCCGCTATTCCCACGGCCGTGTCGGTTGCCCGGGGTGGGGATCTTGTTCGGCACCCTCTTCTCCCCTCCCGGGGTGACTCCCGTGCTGGGGAGTCGGATCCCGCTGGGTCCCCCACGGCTGACACTGACACTCCGTCGAGGCGCCTCCACGGCAGGTTCGCTCTCGACGGGCTCGGGGGATTCGATCTCGCGGGAGGGAGGGGGGGATTGGGTCTCGCTCGGTGCGGGAGGTTGCTGCTGCTGCGCTTGGATCGAGAGCCATTCGTCCACGGCTGCTACCAGTTCGCCCTTCTCCGCCCGCTCCATCTTCAACTCCATGCGCACCCGCTCGCCGTCGTCCTTGAGCGCTGCCATTTCTTGCTGAAGTCCCTTGATCTGCGCCTCGAGCACTCGCTTGTCAGCCTCGTGCTCGTCCTTCTCGTGGACAAGCAAGCTGGAGTCGGGTCGCGCAGCCTCGGACATCGCGTGGTCGCGCTCGACCTTCAAGCGCTCATTTTCTTCCGCAGCGGTCTTGAACTTCTTCTCCGCATCGCGCACCCGCTTCTCCCAGCGTGCCTCGTAGCTCTTCTTCAAGGCGGCAACCTTGGTCTCGTGCTTGCTCTTGTACAACGTGTGGAGCTCGCGGGCGACCTTCTCGACTGCATCCTGCACCTCGTTGGCAGTCTCCTCCGCGGTTCGGCTGCGTTCAGAGCTGCCCACGTCGCTGGGTGCGGATCTACGGGCGGCAGTCAGCTGCGTCTCGATCTCAACCACTCGGCTCTCGAGCTGATCTCTGCTCTTCTCCGCTTCTTCGACCCTCTGGAGCAGTCTCTCCTTCTCTTGTTCGCCCTCGACGATCTCTGCCCTGACGGTCCGGAGAACGTCCTCCATCTCTTGGCCCCGCCGCTGCCACTCAGCCTGGTCGATCTCTAGCGCCTCCTTGCGGGCAGCTTCGTTGCGAACCTCCTCCAAAGCTTCGCCGACGCGTCGTTCAGCATCGGCAATGGCCTGCTTCAGACTGGCCACCTCTGCTTCCTTGCCGCTGAGAGTGGCCTTGAGGGACGAAATCTCCGACATGAACCCTGACTTCAGGGACTCCAACTCGCGAGGCGTCACCGTCGGAATCGATCGGGGCGTCGGCGCGGCGGGAATGTCAAAGTCGAGCAACGAGATCTTGGCAGGGGATCGGAGTGACTCGCGGACGGTCCGCAACGGTGATCTCCGCGACGGGGAATACCGTTCTTTCTGAACGCTATACCGCCTACGCGGAAAGAAATCGTGCTGATCTGCGATGTCAAGTAGATTTGGGGTGCCACTTCCCCGTTCAAGGTCTCTCGGTTCTCTCTTCCTGGGGGTGGGCGAGGCAGCAGGGGAGCTGAAATCGAGGAGAGTGCCTTTCCGCGGCGACTTTCTCGGCGGAGTAGAAACCCCTAAGTCGTCGACTTTGCTAGGACTCTTGGGGAGAGGACCTGCACCTTTGGTGGGCGAGTTTCTCTTCAAGTCCGCAAAACAAGTCATGTCAACATTTGGAACGGCGGAAAAGGTGCTGAGATGGGTGTCTTCCATAGCGTCGTATGAGTCGTCCATTGTAGTATCTGGATCGTCGTTTCTTTCCTGTAGGTCGGTGTTTTCTCTTTCCCCGGAGGCTTCGTCATGATCCCTCTGGAGCACGGAGCTCATCCCCTCGTTAAGTTTCTCTTCCAAAACACTGTTCCCGATGTCCTTTCTAGCCATGTCAAAGTCCTGATTCTCGGCGATCCTAGAATCTTCATCTGCAAAGATACTAATCTCGGAGTCATCCTTCCCCTTTTTGTGGCGCTCATCCGTATCCTCATCCACCCCTACATCCCCCGGCAAGATTTCATAAGAGCGCTTCCTCGGCGTCGCAGAGAGTTCAGTAGTAGCGGCCGACAGCTGGCGGTTCCGAAGAGGCTGGAAGTCGCTAACTCGCTCGGGGGCATCGTACATGGAGGGGGAGCTCGAAGTGACGTGCGCAGACTCGTCTATGTGCTCTCGGTCGGCTCCGGACTCATACGCAGCGTCGTAGCTCATTTGATCGTTCGCGTTGGTATAATCGTCAACCGCCTTCTTCGGACTCGAGAAGGCACTATTCTCATCTTCGTAGTTCCCAGACTTATCCACACCCAGGTCGCTGACGCGCGGCGATTGCGTCCGCGAGTTCTGGCGCGAAGACGCCAAAGGAGAGAGAACTGTCGGCATGGCCAGGACAGTGGCAGAATATCAGAAGATCAATTCCAGCAACCGGTCTCAATAAGTAAATCCACTTTGTAAACGAAGAAAACAGGGGAAATATGCGAGGATTTTTCGGTGTGATATGACCAAGCAAACGTTGATGGTGATTATTTTGGCCTGTTGCCCGGATGGACCTTGGATGTAAACAAAGCTAAACCATTCTCGGTATCGCTTGCTGTCCGACAGGGCGGTGGAGAGTGGCAAATTTGCGGTTTCTGCGATGCTTGGCTCACCGCTTTGCTTACCGCGGATAATGTGCCTGGGGCACTGCTCTGGTTACTGGGCTATAGTTATACGCTTGCATACGTCCTTGCTTCTTCATTTGTTGGGATATCAGTCAATCTAAGCCCTCCCAAAGTGCTGGTTAGCTTTGGTGCAGTGGTTAATCTTTTCTTAAAGGCCGCGTTGTGTGTTCTAGATATATTCAATCCCGACATACGACTCTCATCGCAGGGCCAGAGATTGATCGATAGTCCTTACAATGCGTTGACGCTAACACAAGGTCAACATCAAGCGTTCGGGGCTTTGAGATATATTCAGGGAGAAGGGCCCTGTCATTCTGCACGTACTCAAGGACCCTCCGAGATATAGACGGAATCTGCGGCTTCGCAGATGGATTCACGGATGGATTCATAGGTCTAGGTCGTCTGTAAGAGCACGACTGGCGAGCTGGTAAAGTGTATTAGCTGTTTATAGCCTGTGTGCTCTTGTTTGAACGCAGCGATTGCTTCCGCGAGCTTATATCAATATCCTATGGATTACCTGTGATTGGACAAGCTGGTCTTCGAGGTACTAAATCCTAAGATACTTGGAGGTAGATATACTAGAGACGTCAATGATACAGATACGAAAGAAACCACATGGTCTATGTAAGACATACTGTTCAGTAAGACCACTCAATAAATATCATGCATATTATCTTATAAGCATGCTATTTTCACTAAATATCATGTATATTATCTTATAAGCATGCTATTTTCACCTTATCACTTATCCTATTTTCCCTCTGCGCCAATGAACTGCACGCTGCAAATTTTATGAACATAAACATTCTTATTTTTTTGAAGATGCACTCCTAAACCTTCCATAGGTTCTAGTATGAATGCACCGTCCTCTCTCCGTTCTGGACAAGACCGTGATTGGCATCAGTATTAGCGTCCGTCACAAGAATATGAACAGTCTCTTTGGGAAGTGCCTGGGATTCACCCCCAATAGAGTGATAGCGCACAGCCGGCTGCACCGTGACGGAAGCATGTCTCTTTTCCTGCAAAAACCACAGCTGAGCGGCTCCGAGAACAGCGACAAACGCGCTCCCCCACCAGGCAAGCACGGTGAGCCCCATCTCTGCACCAAGACTGTACAGATACCCGGCAACGGGAGGGGCAAGGGTACGGGAAGCAGCCCCGGCGGATGCGGAAAGTCCGTTGATCTTGCCTAGGACGGAGTCGGAGGGGCTCGCTTGTTTGATCAGGATCAATAGGACGGGGTACTCGATGATGGACAGAATGTTGCGGGTGCCCAGACAGATATAGATCCCTAGAAACAAGCAGGAATCGGGAAGCAAGACGAGGAAAGGCACCATGAGATAGGTCAGGGGTTGTAGAGCCGTCACGGCTACGAATAGCTTCCAGATCCCGAGGTACTCTGCTAGGATAGGAAATATGACGGCTTGAATGACGAGGGCGATGATGCCGTCGCTCGACATAATCAGGCCGACGGTTCGGGTCGACAGACCGACTCCGCCAGCGAAACTGGAGTTGTCCTTCACATGTTTATCCTGGAGGAAGATGGGAAAAAGATGATCGAAGGTCATGGAATGGTATGTGAAAATTGCCAATGCAATGATGAGCATGGTCACTCTCGTGGTAAACAGTGCTGGTTTCGGCGCAACCGATTCCGATTTTGACCCATCGGGGTGCACTGTCCAGTTTATGTCTTCCTGGAGATGGACCTGATTGAAGGTGCCGTAGGATTCGGCTCGCAAGTCTGCGCCTGCGTTGGCAGTAGCGCCTGCAGTTGCTAGAAGAGGATGCTCCGGTGATGTGTTGGTGTTGTGGTGTTCCTCGGTTACACTCCACGGCTGCATATCAGGGTGGGTCTCTTGAAGGAAGAAACAACTGATGATAATGCTAAAGAGGAGTAAGACGGAACAAACCAGGTTCGGGAGAAGGTAAGGGAACCTGCCGAAAAGACCAGTGGGGGAGAATACGGAGGGAAAGCCTTCGGTGGGCTTTGCGAGTAATCCTCCAATCGCTGTTATAGTAGACAAAGTAATCAATATCTGCTGGTTTTCTCTTGTTTGAATGTATCATCGGAAACGTACCTGGCCCGATAATCGTGCCAATTGACCAGACAAACGGCATGATAGCATAAGCACGGGCTATCGCTCGATAGTCAGTACAAACTCTGACCCTCCTCCAAAAACAACAAAAGGAAGGATTGCTCACGTTCGTGCTCCGGTTTCTTGACCAATTCTCCAACCATAGTCTGAATGACACCAATGTTTCCGTTCAGAAACCCCCCCAGAGCGCGGCCAGCGAGTGCAATCCAAAAGTTGGAAGCCAACCCAACGACCAGCAGGGATAATATGGTGCCAAGACAACCAGAGAGGAGAACGGGCTTGCGACCGATTCGGTCAGACAAGCTTCCCCAAAACATCCCGGTGAGTGCCTCTGCAAGCGAAAAGGCAGAGACGAGGATCCCGGCATAGAACGAGGCATCAGCGCCATCCGCAACGTTCATGTCCTTGACCATCACCCACGAATATGGGAAGATGGAGGTCAAGGCGATGGGCTCGGCGACACGACATATTGCTGATGGATATTAGCCAGGATCGATTAGCTATAGATATGGGCATACACACCTAGGAGTGACAGCTGGACCGTCGGAAACTTGTCGATGGAGGCGATTTCTCTTCCCTGGTGTGTTAATATCATCTTCTTTCGAACTATCCAAGAATCTTACGGCAAGCCCCCCAAGACACTCAGAGTTCGCTGTTGAAACTTGTCAGATTGGATCTTGGAATTCTCCCGTCTGTCGATTCCCCGTTGGTGTAGTTGTCGATACTTTGGCTGTTGTTCTGTTTCGTCCACTCCAGTGTCTCACGTATCCGCTGATTTCTGCATCAAATCTCAAATCCAGGGATGGGTACGATCAATCTGACGGCACAAGGGGTAGCAAACAGCGGTGGCGACAGGTGAGGTTCAACCAGTGGCAAAGTCGTTCCCGAACCAATTCCGGGGTTGCATTAAGGTTTCGGAGACGGGCCCGCCATCGTACTTTATATCACCATTATCATTATATTGAATTGAAAGAGGTAGTTATAGAACAAGGGCACAGTGTAACTGAATTGGACATCAGCAGACACGGAAAAGTACTTCCTGCAAAGACTTTTAGGTCAGCATCGTCCCTCAAGGCGAAGCTGAGTATTTGATTGTCCCCCTCCTGCGACTCTCCATACCCTTCCCAAGGACTGAGCAGCGAAAGGCCCATCGAGGCTCAAGATCGGTTACTCCGTTGTCGCACTTGTCCTGCGCGGGGGCCTACATGTGAGCAGTGCGCGCAGCTGTTTGCGACTCGGTGTAACCCTCTGGGCAACAGAGCAGTACAACAAAGGGTCAGACACTTGGCTTATTTGTGTGAGGGCAGTGTTCGAGTTACCCCTATTGTTGAACGAGGAAGTAAGCAATGGGTAGAACGAAGAGACCATGTTCGTTCTTAAATATGGGTAATATACTTGTGTATGTATAGGTCGACATGACTATGATTAGATCATGAACCAGTAGGGGCCTAGTAACGCGGCCTAACTCAACTGCCCGGACTGAGAGACTGAATATCATCTAATCAGCCTCAAGATAGAACAAGACAAGAAAGTGCTAATACTTGTGCCGGAGAGGAGTGGACGATGCAGAGACCACTTCTACCCCAAAGTGTCCGCAGGCAGAGCTGTGGTTGACATTGTGGGCCTACTGGGGAATTCTACCGCAATAAGATATGTAACGAAGTTAAATTCATATTTGGTATCATGGGGTATGCAAGTATAAACCAAGACCTCACGACACTCCACTGTATAATATCCGAGAAATGCCAGCATCCCACAGACTTAACGACCCTCATTTCCAGAAACCGGGATATACGAGCGTCGCTCTCGTGCGGCCTATAACCCGTCAGTACAACAACCTCATCAGACCAACACGCAACCAAAGCAGACACCTACCTCCAAATATTTCTCCACCCAGGGTTTGAACAGGGCCCAGCCCAAGAGGCCACCCGTGGCAAAGATGAAGATGAAAACAATGGCCTCATCCTTCTTGGAGTCTCTCTCTGTGCGAACATTACCGTTAGTACATCATGCGCCATATAGATGGGCAAACGAAAGGTATCTCGTACGGAAGCAAGTCGTGACGACGTCGTCCTCTTTGGCGCCTTTGCAAATCGGCAGCTTGTAGCTCAGGCAGAACTTCCGCGTGCAGTCATTGCAGCTCAGCGAGCGATATTTAGGCGCCCTCTCCTCCAGCGCATTGTCGGGTTCGTCGGGCGAATCGCTGCGGCGGAGGAGATACTCGGCGTCGCCTAGCGACCGGGATTTGGACTGATCGAGAGGGATAATGGTACTGTTGGAGAAACACGTGCATTTGCAGAAGGATGCGGGAGCTAGACGGCGAAAGTCCAATCATGTTAGCTTTCTGGATGGAGACTCAATTCGCGTGTGTGATATATGCGACTGCTTAAACGTGTGCGCCTTTCTCAACTTACAGGATGCGAGGGTCAGCGATGCGAAGCCAAGGAAGGCTAGCAGAAGGATGAAGAGACGGGGGGCGTTGTTGGATCGTGTCATGGTGGGATATGTGTGTTTTTTGCCCCCTCACCGACACTTAAAATGAACTGTATTCGGGTCAAGGGTGGATAGCTCGACCTGTCATCGCAAAACGTTCCAGTTCATGAATTGTGTTGATTGACGGAGTCCAGACATGCAGCCCGTCGTCATGCGTGCTTGGCGTCATGTGACTGTCTCCGTCCGCAGACACCGCATGCCCTAATTTACGATGGAATTGTAGAGCTTCTTATTCAATCACAATTGTTTATTTCTGTAGAGATGGATAGACTAGGGTCATGCGCATATTTGACCAGAAATGGTAGATGGATTTCCTCTATTAGCTAAATATACTGTTCCAGATGCCTGCTATATTTGCTGATGCAAGTCCCCTCAAAACCCCTCAAATCACCCCAACACTACGATTTCCCTTTCATTCCCTTGCTCCGGTTCTCTCGTTGTCTCTGTTCCTTGGCCGCGTCGCGTCGTCGCTTCTTCCAAGCCCGGTTGTTGTCACCACGGTTCTCCCAGAACCATTTAGCGAAATCGGACTCCGCGTTTTCTGCGGCCCCGAATTTTCGAAGCGGCGTATTGACGACACCGGCTTCCATGGCGCTGTCATCTTCCTCCTCCGAATCCCAGTTGATGTTTCGATTGACCTGGGCCGTGTCCGGGGTCGGGGCCGCGCTTCTTAAACCCCGACTTTGCAGGTCCCTTTTCGTGAACGGTGTTTGAGGAGCTTCAGAAGCCTCAGCAGTGGGGGCAGGCTCTCCCATTTCCTCGTCGGAGTCGATATCACCCCCTTGTCCGAAGAAACTGAATTGTGCAGTGGGCTCTGGTTCTGGCGCTTTCTCGGCAGTTTTGGGCGCCGGTCGCTTAAAGAGAGCCTCGAGCGGGTGGACATCGCTCGCGCTTGGCTCATTCGCGGTCTCTGCCGGACGTTCGTTCGATTTCACTGATGTCTCGGAATCCGAACCCGAGGAGCTGGAATCTGCCTCTGCATCTGCGGGATTGGACTGCGCAGTCGGATGTTTGTTTTCTGCCGTAGAAGTCTTGGAGGTCTCCGATGCGCCGGAAGATACGCTGTCGTCGTCGTCTTCCGAGTCGGAAGAGCTGTCGTCAGATGAGGCGTCGCTTGAAGTCCAATCTTCCGATTCGCTCGTAGATTCCTTAGATGCCTTGTCCTTCTTTGCTTTGGCTTGAGCACGCTTGAGCGATGGCCGCTTCTCCTTCGCTCCGGGCAACTGCCCCGGTTTGTGGTCTTTTGTCCGGATGCGATCACTGGGCTTCTCTTTGACATTGTCAGACGCATCGACCCAGCCTTTCCCTTCCTCGAATCGAGACACAGGCGCGACATCCTCGCCTTCGGCACGAAGAAAGCCGGGGTATGTCACAGTGTTTTCAAACTCATGGACAGTAGTTTTTAAGGGGTCCTTGTCCTTCTTCTTTTTGGACGATTTGTCCTTCTTTTCACCGATGGAGGCGCGATTTGGAGGAAGCTTGGCCTGGAACAGACACTCAGACTTCTCGCTATACTTCGACTTGGCCTGCAATTTGGCCTTCTTCTCACCCTTCTTCTCACCCTTCTCACTCTTTTCACCCTTCTCCTTCTTCCTCTTTTCCTCAGTCCGGCGTTTTTCCTTGGCACCCGTCGACTCGGTCCAACTTCTCTTTACGTGCCGATCCGCCGGAAGCTCGTACCCCTCCACCACGTTCTCCGTCGCCTTCCGTTTCTTGGACTTCTTGTCGGACTTCTTGTCGGACTTCTTGTCGGACTTGGGCGTGGGATTCGCGTCTTCACTACCATCATCATCCCTGCGCCGTTTGGACGGACGGGCCGCCTCCACCTTGAACTTTTTCCCCTTGAGGATCGACCCGTTGAGCTTCTTCTTGATCTTGTCGGCCTCCATCGCAGGCAGGCTCACGTAGCCGTAGTTGTTTTCCGGAAAGGTCGCGATCGAGTGGAAGGAAATTTCCGACGCCAGAGGTCGAATCGAAGCGGGCAGAACAGACGGGAGGATAGAGGGATCAAAGGGGGTGATGTGGAGGCGTTTGATTTCCGACGATTCGGTAGTCGTTTCCTGCATCAGGATTGATGTGGAGTCTAGATGATGTGTCCACGGGGGATCGTTGACAATCTTGACAGCCAAGGGGAGGTGCGTATTTTCAACAATAAATATAGCGACGTCTCTTCAATGACTGAATCATGGAATAACCCCCAATGCCCAAGAAATCAACGAGCAGCAGCAAGGAACCAGATCCGATCATGGCGTCTCAATAATTTTGCATGATTTTCCGGTGTCTAACCTATTCGGGACATTTATGGCGCAGCACTGATAGCGTTATCAATCAGCCACACAAGACACACCAGCCACACTGACTAATCAATATGAATAATCTCCACGTGACTATCGGCGAACCTCGGCACCCGCCAGTCTTCCCGATCGGCTTTAGGGCGCCGAAACCCCACGTTTTTGGAGGTTGGCGCTTGTGAACATCGTCCTCTCCTCTTCTTCCCTTCTTCTCATTCTCGATTCATGTTTTGTTGTTGCCTTCTTATGATAGATAGGTATTACGCTCTTATGATATAACGATCCGCCGTCTCTTCTCTTGGTTTTACAACATGTCGTTCCTTGGTGGCGCTGAGTGCTCGACCGCGGGCAACCCGTTGACTCAGTTTACAAAGCATGTGCAGGATGATAAGTCCCTGCAACGGGACCGTCTTGTTGGACGGGGCCCGGGGGGCATGCAGGAGAGCATGCGGTCTAGGGGTATGATGGGTGGTCAAGATCCGGTAAGTTGTGTGCGGAGTTAGGCTTCCGGCCTTGATTAATTGGAAGAGAGAAAACATATGGGGCTAACGAGTTGATTCCCGTGATTTGGTTGTGGCGACTACAGATGATGGATGAATTCGCTCAACAACCGGGCCAAATCCCCGGTGCTGCCCCCCAGCCTTTTGCGATGGAGCACCTGAGACGGGAATTGGATCAGTTCCAGGCCACCCCCCCGCGGACGGGTTCCCCGGGCTGGGCGGCCGAGTTCGACGGTGGTGAACAGGCTCGTATGGAACACGCATTTGCCGGGCCCCAGGGTCCCATGATGAACAATGGGTCAGGTTTTACGCCGGCGGAGTTCGCCCGTTTCCAACAGCAGAGTCACGGGGGCATGCCGCAGCAGGAATCCGCAACGCCGATGATGTCTGGCTACCAGCGTCCGATGGGCATGGGTGGTGGATACATGGGGATGGGTGGCATGGGTGGTATGGGTGGGATGGGTATGATGCGTCCTCAGTACGGCCCGATGGGAATGCAACAGCAGCCCGCGGAGGCCGCCACCCAGGACAAGGGCAAGGGCCGCATGGTCGAGCTTGACGACGAGAACTGGGAGGCACAGTTCGCTCAGATGGAGACAGCCGGGGACCAGAAGCTGGATGACCAGGCCAACGCGGCAATGGAGGCGGAGCTGAACGATCTCGACAGGTCAGTCCCCATTTCCAGCACCGGTAACGCGCAAGATTACGGTGCTTTTGAGAACGCGTGGCAGAGAGCCGAAGCTGAGACGGCCACCAACAGGAAACTGGCCGAGGGTGAACCCGAATTCGAGATCAAGGACAATTTGCACATGGGCGACTTGGAAGACTGGGACGGCTTTGAGTCGCTCAACTCCCGCTTCCGAGACCCCCAGCTGGGCGACTACATGTTCGAGGAAGACAACGTCTTCCGGGGCGTGAACAACCCCTTCGAGGAGGGCGTCAAGATCATGCGTGACGGCGGCAACCTCTCCCTGGCGGCGTTGGCCTTCGAGGCGGCGGTCCAGAAGGACCCCCAGCACATCCAGGCCTGGACCATGCTGGGGTCCGCGCAGGCGCAGAACGAGAAGGAATTGCCCGCGATCCGGGCGCTGGAACAGGCGCTGAAGGTCGACCCCAACAACATGGATGCGCTCATGGGCCTGGCCGTCTCCTACACGAACGAGGGCTACGACTCGACGGCGTACCGGACCCTGGAGCGGTGGCTCTCGATCAAGTATCCCCAGGTCATCAACCCCAAGGATCTGTCAAACGACGCCGACATGGGATTCACGGATCGACAGATCCTCCACGACCGGGTCACCGATCTTTTCATCCAAGCCGCGCAACTGTCGCCCTCAGGCGAGCACATGGACCCCGACGTCCAAGTCGGCCTGGGCGTCCTCTTCTACTGCGCCGAGGAATACGAAAAGGCCGTCGACTGTTTCTCCGCAGCGCTGGCGTCCACCGAATCCGGCACGGTGAACCAGCAAGAGCAGCTGCATCTGCTGTGGAACCGCCTCGGAGCCACGCTGGCCAACTCAGGCCGTTCCGAGGAGGCGATCGAAGCCTACGAGCAGGCCCTGAACATCAACCCCAACTTTGTGCGGGCGCGCTACAACCTAGGCGTCTCGTGCATCAACATCGGCTGCTTCCCCGAGGCGGCGCAGCACCTCCTGGGGGCGCTGTCCATGCACCGGGTCGTCGAGCAGGAGGGACGGGAGCGCGCGCGGGAGATCGTCGGCGGCGACGGCGGCATCGACGACGAGCAGCTGGAGCGGATGCTCCACATCAGTCAGAACCAGAGCACGAACCTGTACGACACGTTGCGGCGGGTGTTCAGCCAGATGGGACGACGGGATCTAGCGGACCAGGTGGTCGCCGGCATGGATGTGAATGTGTTTCGAAAGGAGTTTGAATTTTAGATATTGAGACGACCGTCTTTGGCCGTCTTTTCGGATGTAATTATTTTTTCGCAGTTTATTTTCGCAGTTGATCTGTTTGAATAGATACCATGGATGGGATGGGATCAGAATGGCCGAGCATCCCCGTATGTAATAGACGATAGGTTTGTATATGGATTTATTGTCACAATTCTACCTATGTCTACATCTAGATCTTCAATCCTGAATTCTTAATAATACCCATCTGCCTATTTAGTATTTACTAATATTCACTTAAATCCGATTGCGTCAGTTCCCTCGGGAAAGCAACGATCTCTTCTCCTCATCCCGCATTCTCCGATTCCGCGACTCCACTTTGACCCCAACTTTCCACTTTCCATCTGCCTAATGAACCACATGCATCACCTCCCCCCTCGATGAGATCCTCCCATCATTTTTAATTATTGTAATACCGCAATCGCTCACAGTCATGCCTCCCACCACAGGTGCGAAACTTATCGCCCAGTCCCTGCGCGACCTCGGCGTCACCGTCATCTTCGGCATCGTCGGCATCCCCGTAGTGGAGATCGCCGAGGAGGCAATCAACCTCGGCATTCGATTCATTGCATTCCGCAATGAACAAGCTTGCAGCTATGCGGCCAGCGTCTACGGATATATCACCGGCCGACCGGGTGTCTGTTTGGTAGTCGGAGGACCAGGTGTTCTCCACGCGTTATCAGGAGTAAGTTCCCCGATCGGTGGGATTCCCACATTACTCACTGAACATTGCTAACTGACGACGTATAGATTGGAAACTCCTCCGCCAACAACTTTCCGCTGCTGGTGCTGGCGGGGTCTGCGGAAACGACAGCCGTGACCAAGGGCGCCTTCCAGGAGTTAGACGCGGTGTCGCTCCTGACGCCGCACACCAAGTTCGCCGTGCGGGCGACCTCGCTGGACTTTATTTCGGGCGCCGTTCAGAATGCGTACCGCACGTGCTGGTACGGTCGGCCGGGTCCGACCTTCGTCGACCTGCCGGCGGACATCATCCAGGGGAAGTCGTCCGCGGAATTCACCCTCCCTACCCCGGAGACCATGTTGGTGCCGGCACCACCGAAGGCAGCTGGCGATCCGGCACTGATCTGGAAAGCGGCGCAGCTGCTGCGGAGCGCTCGAGCGCCGCTGTTGATTCTGGGCAAAGGCGCGGCATACGCGCAGGCGGAAGCTGGGATCCGCGAGCTGGTTGAGCAGACGCAGATCCCGTTCCTGCCGACCCCAATGGGCAAGGGCATCGTTCCGGACTCTCATCCTCTAAATACGTCCAGCGCGCGCAGCGCCGCTTTGAAGAACGCAGACGTCGTCCTCGTGCTAGGGGCGCGGCTCAACTGGATTCTCCACTTCGGCGAGGCGCCCAAGTGGTCCCCGAAGGCGAAGATCATCCAGGTGGACATCTGCGCCGAGGAGATCGGCCGCAACGCCGGGACCGCCGAGCTGGGCATCCTCGGCGACATCAACCTGGTGGTTGACCAGTTGACCAGCTCGCTGGCGAACTGGCGGTACGGCCCCTCACCGGCGCCGGGCCATTACCCAGGACTTCTGGCCGAATCGGCCAAGAAGAACGAGGACAAGGCGCAGAAGGCGGCCCTCCGTCGGACACCGGCCAACACGCCGCTGACGTATCAGCGGGCATACCACATCATCAAGACGACGATCAACGAGCTGACGCCCGCCGAAGAAGGCAACGTGGTGTACGTCTCGGAGGGCGCCAACACGATGGACATCTCGCGCTCGATCTTCCCGCTCGACCACCCCCGACAGCGCCTAGACGCAGGGACGTACGCGACTATGGGCGTGGGAATGGGCTACGTGGTCGCCGCGCACGAAGCATTCAACGCGACTCCCACGGCAGCCAGTACCAAACCAAAGAAGATTGTCGCGCTAGAAGGCGACAGCGCCTTCGGCTTCAGCGGAATGGAGATAGAGACGCTCGCGCGGTACCGCATCCCAGCACTCATCTACGTAGTCAACAACTCAGGCATCTACCACGGGGACAGCACGTCCGAAGAAGCTTGGAAGACGCTGCAGGCCCAAACGACAGCCAACGACACCAGAAGTGGCGGAGACGACGCAACCAAGGGCTTACGGTCGACGAGTCTGCTGTACGAGACACGCTACGAGATGCTGGCGACCATGTGCGGCGGGAAGGGCTACTTTGTGCGCACCGAGCAGGAGCTGGAGCAGGCGACGCGCGAGGGCTTCCTGAGCGATACTGTCACTGTGATTAATTTGATTGTGGAGCCTGGGATTGGGAAGAAGATCGGGTTTGCGTGGCAGGGGAATAATAATGCGCAGGATGGGCAGGCTAAGCTGTAATTGTTTTTTTCTGTATCAGGCGTCATCGAAGTTGATATAGTATACATGTATTCACTCAATAAGTACATTTTGACCATGATGACCATGTTTGAGTGCGTAAACTGTTAATCTAGACAATAGTCATCCAGTTTACGCATACCTACCTACCCACCTACCTACTACATTAGTACATCCAAACAGTGTCAACAATGCATCAAGCCACCCCATATAAAACCCAACACTACAAGAGCAACCGTTTACAAAGAACACCCCAGAATTACTCAATCAACCTACAATTACACATCCAGCCGATCACTACACCAAAAAAGGCAGATAATCTCTTTGCTTGCCTATCGATGTCTCACTCGGACGTCATCATAAGCTCTATAAGTGTGTATTCTATCTACTATATATTTATCCATGCCCTAGGTTGACATCTTCGATGAAGTATTCAAAGATAGACTAGATACCTAGGTATCTGAGTACTTACTCATGTGTGTATTTGATTTCTTCTACCACTTCCTGGTCATCCCTTTCCGTTCTACTCTCTATGCCTTGCCGGTTTTGCTCACTGAACACACCTAATCATCACATAGCCCTATCTAAATGCAATTGCCCACTAGAGCTCCTGGCCGTTGTCCTCTCCACAAAAAGCTGACGTTAAAGCTCGACCTATGCATGTCGGTGCTGTCAGAGCTTGGCGAAGAATTTTGAACCGCCTCTGAGATGTTCAATTTTACCTTTCTGGGACGATGATATGGATTATTTGGGGCGTTTGATTTTCTTGGTTTTTGTGGAGCATGCACAGAGTCAACGGAGCTTGATTTGCTTCGAGTCGTAACGAGAGTATCACTTCATATACCACTTGAGCCGTGGCGCATGTGGATGTTTCGTATCCCCGCTTTCATTCCCCGCAGATTACCGAATGGATGGGAATGTCCCTGCAGACTATCCCTAATGGTTATCTAGTAGACGTCGTCTTCTCTTGTTTGGATAAAATTTCTCGCACGAGTCAATGCAACCAACCGCGCATGCCATATTGCAGCAGCGGATCCTTGCGGACGCGGGTTCACGTTCGTCTCCATTGACCAGCGCAAGCACGGCCAGCGAACAGTTTCAAGCATGGCTAGTCCTACTTGGAGGATGGAAATCTGACACACTTGTGAATAGGGCTATTTTTGATTACTATGATTATGTCTCTCATGTTGGAAGCAGGCAAGACATATGTACGCCTGGAGATATCCCCCTTCGAGGGACGTGTTTCGAAAGGAACAAAACAGTCTCGATCTATTATGGTATTAGCTAGGATACCAGCATGTCAATCACTTTGCTTCCTCGAATCATCTTTTGACATGATGAATGTTCTTTCGCCCCGAGCTGTGTGTCGTCGCAACCATAGACACGCTGTTTGACAGATGATGTTACGGCTTTTCTTTTGGTGGCTGAGTGAGGTGCGACATGCCATGTCAGTATTGCTCTTTACTGTAGCAGGATGCGTGTTATCTTTAAAACACGAAGGTCAGTGGATTGTTCCAAAACTTCTAATAGTTACAGTGCATTCAATTGTCACCTCTGCCTTCCCCTCTTAGTTTGGCTCCAGCTTCTAGTGAGGACGTGCATTAGTTACCGTTACCGTATAGGCTCTTCCCCGCAAAGTGGCCCCAAAACCCCACCCAATTATCCCGACTATTTAGTGTGGAGAAAATCCGTATATTTTCTTTTGGAAGGAAAAGTGAAAGAGAAGAACACTTCGAGAGATGGACTGAAATGACTTCCGTTTCCGAAAATAGTGACATCCTCACTTCTACGCAGCAGCTTTCCTGCGGGACCTGCCATCGCCAATATCAACGAAAAGAGTCTCTCACCAGACACTGTCAGTCACAGCACGACGTTAAACTATAAGTGCTCGACCTGTCGTCTGACCTTCTACCGCAAAGACATTCTGATGCGACACAAGCGGATCCATGACTTTCCTTCACCATCATCATCATCTTCTCCTTCTCCTCGCGGCTCGTCCCACAGACCCCGCGCGAGGATAAATCGACAGCGTGGGGAGAGTCCGAGAAACACCATCTATTCTTCTTTGATCGATTCTGCATCGCCATAGACCGCACCGAACTTCTCCCGAGTCTGCGCTCAGCAGAGTACGAGCTGTTGCTCGTCGGCCTCCATTCTCAACGCGACCTCAAGTCCAAGCCCAGCAGAAGTAGCCGTTGTAGCAGTAGTAGTGCCGCTTCGACAACAACTTCCCAAGGCATCTGGGCCAACATCTTCCAACACTCACCAACAAACGACCCTCTCGAAATCTCCACACGCCTCATGCCCGACATAGAGCTGGATCTCAAGCGCACCTTCTCCGCCATCGAAAAATGGCGACAACCAATGGACCTCAGCGTCCGACGACCCCAACTGACCAGAGAGCGCCACTCGATACTCACTAGCCGCCTCCTGTACCACATCTCGCTACTCGCATCCACGCGGAAGTAGAAATGCTCCACAAGCTCGCCTACACCGCCGCAACTTCCGTCCGCCTTCTTTCTTCTTCTTCTTTTTCTTCCACCCAAACCATCCACCACATATACGAATGGTCCCAGGGCGAACCAGCCGACAGAGCCCTGCTGCACGCCTTCGCAATCCTCAAGCTGCTGACGGACGAGTGCGCCCGCGATTGACACCTCCACGCTAGCTTCAACGTCTTGACTTTTATTTCTCTTCATATGGCCTCTGTCGTCATCTGGGGTTACGCGGGTACTCATGACTCCCCTCTAGGCAGTGGTGAATCGTCAGCATCATCAGCATCATTACCTCAACCAGCATCAGCAGCCGGCGTCAGCGGCGACAGCGACGACAATCGCACAACCGAATCGCTCACCTTCTACCACCGCGGAAACAATACAGAACTGCTGAGCGAGTGCGCGCAGATCTACCGCCAGATTAGTCCTGGGTGGAGAATGGTGTCCTCGTTCGCGGCGGCTGCATCGCCCATGGCAGCTCGACCATTTCCGTTACTTCAGCGAGATTGATATAGTTGTTTGTAAAGTAGGTAGTCCACACGTAACGCTGGAGTGACGATGCGTTTATCACTCCATGTACATATTCTTTTTTATTTCTTTTTACATACGGTGATGTTTTTGGGAGGATAGAAAGGAAAGCGCTTTTTGCCAAGGTCAGGGTTCATCCTAAGGGTTCATCTCCACCATTGCTATCAGGTTAGAGCGCTAGTGTTACTATACACATATATCACCACCGTAGCCTCCCAAACATCTCTCTACACGTCTAGTCCGGAGAAAGTCCAAACATATTATTTGTGGGGGAGGGACAATATACCGTGACTGACTTCGAAAAACTACTGTATAACCCGACAAAATGCGCGACTTACCTTTTCGAGTTATAATCGTCCCTGTCACGCAACTCGCATGGAGGTGTATTGGCAGGTTCTGGTTACCTTGGTGAGTTTCGGTAGAGGAGATATATCACCTACAGGAAGCTGCCTAGGTAAGTATAATCTGCAGAGTCAGGAAGAAGGAGACAGAGATAGAGAAAGAGAGAAAAGAGAGACGATAGACATCCGCCGAGAGGAAGAGAGAAGAGGGATGATGTCATTTCTTCAGCCTTTATCTTCTATTTTCTTTTGGAGGATGATCTTCGATTTTGAGACCTTAGCACCCTAGTACCTATCTACCTACCTATCTTGGAGAATCATGTATGTTACGCGATTATATCTTGCTAGATTAGTTAGGTTAGTTGATGATCTACTTAGCCAATCCAACCCATTATCCAATCGACAAGCCACATGCACTACGTATTCTAGCAAAAGACTGTCTCGAATATCCTCTTCCTTATTTAGTAATTAGGACAGAGTACAGAGTGGACAATCCCTCCAAGCGGATGTCCTCCAACGAAAAGTCCATCATGACATCATAACGCATTCACTAGCTCCAATCCTCGGACAATTCGCGGCCCAATCCGCTTACGGGTTGAGAAAGTCCGTGCTAAAGCCAGCGGTAACGGTGATCACTGACGGTGGTGGATTTCAGCTGATTGATTGAGTGGTGATTGTGTGGATGCATGGGACTTTTAGAGTCTGCTGGGTCGGAATCTTATTCCTGAGTGTTGTTGGTTTGTTGCGTCATTTGACCGGTTTTGGTTAGGTCGTCTGATTATCCGTGGACTAACTACACTATTATGGTTTGTATGTTTATGTGGTGGGTAGGCATACTCTGTACATATACTATTCTGTACATACATGCTGAGTACTACTAATAGCACATGTACATGACAAGGGTATTGTCTGCCGATCTACCGCGCCCTATGATCATGTGGCGTCTAGGAAAATTAGGTCATGAAAGAAAAAAAAGTCACCATGCTGGGTATTGGGTATTGGGTTTGGGTTTGGGTCTGTGGCTGTCTCTCTGTCCAATGGGTCGGGTCCACGGAGGCTTAGCGCGGGGACTGCGAACTGCTGACGGTAAACGAGCTGATCGTTTGTGAATCTGATCGGGGGGTCCCGTGATGTAGATTTGGTGTCTTCTTCGGATGTCAGGAGTACGGCCGAATTGAGTCTGTGGACTGCGACTTGGCTGATGTCGTTGATGATTCGAATTGGTGCCGGATTGATGGTTGTGATGGGGCTGGTGGACTGAGGGAGGACAAAACGATGGGATCGACAAGGGCACGGAGGCGTGTATGGTTTGGTGGGAGGTGTTGTGGCTGTACAGGCTGTGGGTGTAAGTAGACAATGGGCGGAATCCTGACATCCAACCACGGCCATGTGCACATCATGGTCGGAGAGCATTGTACATGGAAGACCGGATACACCAAACTAGACATCACCGTAGGAGCTCCAAACGAGAGGCCAGATGTGATCCCATTCTGGATCTTATCATCTTTCTTCTTCTTCTTTCTTTTTGTTTTTGCATTTGATGAAATACCAGAACGTTACATAGAGCCTCACCTTTCCTGTAGCAAAGCCATCACAGCTCTCTGGGGAGACACTGAAACGCAGATCCAACAAGGTCTCACAAAACACATAAAGATGGTACAGAGCAGATGGCAATGGGACGGGCAAGTCTGTGACTCTGATCAACACGGATAGACTGAAGGGGAACGGTCGTTTCGACCCCATTCGACGGCTCATTCGTGGTGCTCGTGAGGGGAGACGTAGTCGGCCAATGACACTTCTAGGTCATGGTCGAGCTTGCGCAGTCGATTTTGGAAGTCGGTGAGCGCTGCCCACGGGTCTTCTTCCGTAGGAGCGAACTTGTCGTCCAAGACGTTTGTCGTCGTCGTGCTGGCTTGGCTGGGACTGAGAGTGACTTGCATGGACCGAGTCTCGTCCGTCTCTGAATCTGGGAGCGGCTCCGATCTTTCGTCACCTGTGTCCATTGGTCAAAATTGAGATCCCCAGCCACGGGGAAGAAAGAGACAGAAGAAAAAAGAGGGAAATTACGTCGGATGGATCGGAATTCGGGCAGCGGGGACAAGGTGGAGGCCCTGTCCGTGCCATCAGGAGTGTAGCAACTCATATCGGTCGGGGTACCTGGCTGGATGAGCGAGAGACAATGAGATAGCAAACATCCGGCAGACATACCGGGTTCGGGACTGGGCTGGGCGGCGTTGTCGCGGGAATGATTCTCCCAGTTGGTGCCTTTTCTACGGGCGAATCGAGCGATACGTTTTTGGTCGACTTCTTGACCATTCACCCGGAAGGCCGTCTGCTTACCCCGGGCCGCACGTTTCTGCTGTTTTCGGATCATGATCTTGATATCTTTGGCTTTGATGTTCTTCCGAACGTGCCACGACGCTAGGCGATCTTTATATTGTTTCTCTCTGGAGCGGTCAGAGTGTCAGGGGTCTGTCTTGACTGATGTGTCATGTCGATCGAAAGAAGAACAAACAGGACGCCAGAGAAAAAGAAGGAAGACACAGATGATCAACGCCAGTTGGAAAGTAGAGCAGGATTGGGGACAAGAGGAAGAAGAAGAAGGGGAGATTAGAAGAAGAAAAGTAAGCTATACGATGCATGAAAGTTGTAATCACGCTCCATGATGCGTTTGACCTCTCTCAGTTTGAGTTGATGGTCGCGATAGAGTTGTTCGATGGCAGGACGATACTCCAGCCAGTCGTCGGATCGTCGAGGACGGAAGATGGCCGAGGATGAGGAGGAAGAGGCGGAGGAGAGGCCAGACAACGGAGGGATCGAACCATCCATCTTGCACAGATCACCAAGGATCTCTGTCAACCATACTCTGGAATTGGAAAGGAGGAGACGAAAAGGCCATACAAGAGGGGAAAGTAGGAGTGGAAGGCGATAGATGATAGGTGAGTGAGTAAGTGAGCGAGGAGCGAGGAGTGAGGAGTGAGGAGTGAATGAGTGGGGGAGGATATGGGATGGGAGTGGATGAGTATAAGGCAGGAGATATGGAGAGGAAAGGAATGAGGTCTAATATTGTGGAGGATTCAAATGATAATAAGATAATAATATCTCAAGATAATAAGATAATAATAAAAAGCAATAGAAGAATAATATAATTAAAAATAAAAGGGAAAAAAAAAAGAAAAGAAAATAGAATCAGAGAATAAAAAAAAACGAACGAATGAAAATCAATAAACAGAGACAGAAGAATAAAATAAACCAAGCAGACCAGAATCAAACCAGCAGGAAATAGGCGAGGTGAGGCGAAGCGAGGCGTCAGGCTGTCTGGTGTCTATTGAATAGAATATAGCATTATCAAACCATAAAGTCATAGAATCTATAATAGAGAATTAGAATTCGAATCATCATCATGACCATTATCATATTGAAAGAACCATGATTATCCACCAACAAACAGAGAAATGATCCCAATACTGGATGGTATACCCCGTACGATACTCCGTACCATCCAGATATCATATCATATCGAGGCAACTGGACTGCCATTTGCGGCGACTTGCTGCTTCTTGTCCTCCCGCGGATGTTGCCCCTCCCTGCTTCCCCGCTCCAATCATCTTCGGTCTTTTTTGCTTTCGTACTTTTGGTCTTTTTGATTTCGATTTATTTTCGATTTGTTTCGATTGATGATTCTTTGATTTGATTCTTTCCTCTTCTATCCATGGCCGAATCCCTCCATAGTCAGTTCGAGTCATTCCTCTGGTTTTCATGTTTCTTTCTATTGTTTTTATTTTTTATTTTTTATTCAAATCCCCCCCCGGCACATCGTGGGTCTCGGAACAGACTCAGACACATGCGCTGCTCGAGTGGATACGACAGACAATGCCAATCTTCTAGGCTGGATTATTCAATCCTCAGTGATCAACCTCCCCTTTACATCTGGTCATCCACCATTTCATCCTTATCCACCCAGTCCAGCCAGTTTCAAGTCAAGCTGAAACTTTTAGCATACCCTCCCCGTATCTAGACTGATAGATGTCGCCCTGCGCCGTCTCTCTCGACCGTCCTAGGATGATCTGAGGATGATCACCACTCAGTGGAATCACTAACAAACTTGGTATGATAAAACATACACCGTTCTTGGAAATACTACTAGTACGGTGCCCATGGCGCTTGCGTGCGCCATTTCTGCAGGTGCAGCCCTGGACCGTCATTATTATTCGTCCCGATGATGTCGTCTTACATGGATCTTGCTGTCCCGTCCTTTTGCTCGCCTCTCTTCCCCCTCCCTTTCCGAAGGATCATCCAGATTGGATCTCAACACTGTTTGGAATATGAAACTGTCCAGAGATTTTCCAAAATCGAGCAATGAATCATTAGTGCGAAAAATCAAAATAGGATCAAAATAGGAGAAAATGTCCACCGGATTATAATTCATGAGTCGATCCACTCTGAAAACAGTCCTACCCTCTCGAACCTGTCTTTCTATTCCTCCCCCCTCGGACTCTCCCCCTGAACTATAATCATAATCAAACGTCGTCTCCATCGGGTTGGCGTGCGAGTCACTCCCTAGTAGGGAGTCCCTACTACCTAAGTACTAGGTACTATTAGTTTCGGATGATGAGGCCTGAGCTCTCGCGGTCTCCTACTTTAAATGGACCGGACCGCACTGGATGGGACTAGGCTTTGTCATCGTCAAAGCGCCAGCTCGGTATAGATTAATCAGAGCTTGACCGACCCGTTGTGTCTCTCCTAGTGCATCCTGTTTGATTCTCCTATTTGAGTGATAGTGAGTTGGTATATAAGATACTTTACTTGGACATGATCAGAAGATTTCTTTGTCTTTAATATTTCATATACCGACTACATTTGATCTTTCTCCTTTCTCCCAGATAGGAGAAGAGAATCAAAATAAACTGAATAATAAAACAGGGATTTCGGCCCGTCAGACTGGCGGACCGGATCGGTGACCCGCCATCCGGCCCAAGATACCAAAATACCAAACTTGGTATTGCTTGTTACACCATACCATGTACTCCATACCAGCGGACGCTAACCAGCAACTAACCAGTAACCACCCATCCAGCCAAGATCCATCCCAAAGTCCGCGTGTTTTTGATATACGCCATCAATCCTCAAACATGACCTCCTCACTTGAACCATCGGGATAATTATAGAAACTGCACACATTCTTTCTGCTTCTGAAACTCATTCTCGAGTCTCCCGTTTGGCTGTTTCACTCCGTTTTGTGGCACGCGGGACCTAACTTACTGTAGTCCCCCAGCTTAGATCCTCTTAATTGAGATTCGGGTTGATAGCACAATCATTCAGAATATGCTTGCTGCTAGTCTGGACAAACGAAAAGAAAAAAAGACAAGAAAACAAACGGAAAAAAGAAATAGAACAGAAAAAAAGAAGAAAGTCAAAATACAAAGAAAGAGAGAAAGAAAGACGAAGAAAAAAACCAACGGCAAACCACGCGGCAAGTAATCATTAAAACCTACCAATGGTCAACCACAAAGCCCACAACGCAAGGCAATCATTCTTCGTTATTTGTCCCGTGGCGGGGTGTACTGACTGACTGTCATCGGCGAAATTACACCAAGTTGCCTTAAACCGCCCCTTGTTTGTGGCTGATAGGAGAGGAAGGGGGGGTGGGGGGGTTGCCCTGACGCAAGACTGATTGAACTGATTGACTCATTTTGCCTGCGTGTTCATCTTTGTTGTCTGTCTACAGAGTACTATCTTAGGTATCCTCCAATTGCAAGGCTAGACCGGGCTGGCTGACTGGCTGGCTGGACTGACTGGGCTTGTTCGGTCGATCGACTGGGGACCGCGGAATGCTAACTAACTAACTAACTAACTATGCCAGGCCATGCCATGCTATGCCATGTTGCCTTGTCCCCCTAGCGTCACCCCATCCGTCACCCGTCCTTTTGACACCTTTATCTGATGTGCAGACGAGGTTCGCTTGGTTACTTACGGGCTTCGCCGTCTCGGGATCTGGCCAACCTACCCCAGGACCAAACAACGATGAGGCCATGCATTTCCCCGTTGGGATCCTGACATGGCTCTAGTTTGATTACTGCATCCCATCCCCCCCTTCTTTGAGGCGGAGGCGGAGGCCTGACGAGGTAGGTCTGCGGTAGAAGGCCCCACTAGTTTAGACCGTCTGTCTAGGGTCTTGTTGGAGCTGAGGCTGGTCTGCTTGTGGTTGGTTAGGGCAGGTGTATTATGGCTCAGCTGCGGTGGCTATCACACTTCTGCGGGGCTCGTGATGGCTACGGTGGCGAGACTATATGCATGCATGTGAGATGGACAGACCAACAGAGTGAGAGAAAGATAGAGGGGTCTTAGGGTGGACAATACGTACGTAGGCACGTACGTCCGTACGACCTACTCGGTAAGTAGATAGGTAGGTAGGTAGGTAAGTAGGTAGGTAGGGAGGTAGGGAGGTAGGCAGGTAGGCAGGTAGGTAACTAAAGGTACCATCATATCCCCCGATGGCATAATCGTTCTGATATCCCATTCACCCCCACGCGTGGGTATACCCGAGACCAACCGCACGAATCCGGTATATGGTGGAGGAGAAGGAACCGCAGAAAGAAACGGCGACTAACTAAGTACTCCTTCTTGAGCCACCCCCGCCTATCATCCTCTGCTAGTGAATATCTCCGAGCCTTGACCGAACAGTAGTCTCGTCACCGGCCGGGGTTAACGTTGGCAATCTCCAGACCGTTCGTTCATCCAAGAAGAGCTAGCCCTGTGGTTGCCGTTGGGGGGAGATTGGAGATCCCCAAGTCCAGGCTGTCATTTGGGGGCCGGAATCCTCGAATTGGGGGTGTGCTAATATCGTACTCACTGTCTAGCATTTACTGCTTTGACAGGAGTCAGGAGTTGACTCCACTCCCCAGGCCGAGTCAAGTTGCTGAGCTAGATGAGGTTGTCACTCGTTGAGGTTACTCTTTCCGGACGCGCCGACGCTCATCATCACCATACTACCTCTCCGCACATATAGTAGATTTCCGTGCTAAGCATGGGCATGTCAAGACTCAAAGCCAATGATGGATGCGAATGAACCGTTCATTTGTGCTAGTTATGTAGAAAGATATGTACATTGTCTTGGATGTACATAGTAGTATCCGTACTCCGTATGTACTCGGCAGGTAGATAGCACTAGGTACTAGGTACCTGGTAGTACGGAGTAGTAAAGCTCCCCTTAATTCGCTAGTCCTCCCAGGGTAAAAGTAGACTAACCAGAACAGAAATAGAGCGTACATAATCAGCCGCAATACGATCCGTGACGCGGGAATAAAATACACTGGAACAAGGGGCGAGGGTGAAGGTTTCGACTAAAAGTACGCCAAAGTACCTTGCTAATTTGTAGCTCTGTTGTTAGGTTCGAGATGGGAGATTAGTTCGTATTTTCCTTTTGACGTACTAGAGTATGTGGATTATTTAATTTTGTTCTTCTTCATGCTACAAGACTCAAGCAGTGGGATGTTCGATATTAATATATATTACACCTACGTAGATAGTCATATCTCCATACCTGGGTAGATACCAGTATAAGGTAATATCAAGGTAAGCAGGTATCCAGGATATGATATCCACCCCAAAACAAATCTCCATGATTCGCCGCGGAACCCCACCCAACACCCGCGTACTTAACTTAGTACAACTACCAGGGGGAGGGCCCGGGGCCCGCGTCAGTGCAGCCAAAGTCAATGTGCAAGGGGGGGGTATTACTTGGAGGGGGGAGGTCAGACGGGCTAGTTTTACTACAGTTATGATAATCGGAGATATTTATAGTTGATTCACTTGGCTCAGTTTGTCCGACCCCGACGCCCGGGCTGGTCTGGTTAGTTACTTGCTTTGGTATAGTCCGTGAGGGAGGAAAGGTGGCGGACGGTAGAGGAGGCGCGTGCGTGGTCTTTGGGGGGGTGGGTGTGGTGTTTGTTTTGGGATTGAGTTAAGACTCTACTGTCTATGGTTGTGGCTATCTAATGTGGACGGGGGATTTCCGAGGACAATTTACCTAGGTAGGCAGGAGTGTCGATATGGCTGGTGTATATGGTGGACTCAACGAGGCGTACATGACATCAGGAACTCGGTGGCTCCCATCTTGTCATACAACAATCGAATAGTAGATTGGAGATGTACTCGGACATCGAGAGATCACGTCCGGTCTCCAGACTCGACTCTCTCAACAAAGTCAGTCTGAATCAAGTCTCACTACATACTGGAACCACAAGTCTTGGAATCCATATGTTTCACATTGCTGGTCAGTGCTGACTAGTGACCCCAGACTGTAGCGATTGCCATTCCTTACGTCAGGTCATATTGACATGACAGGCGAGATATGCAGTGTATGCACATGCTTGAGCGTTCTAACCCTCGTGGATTTGTCTCCGGATGTCTGGGTAGAAGTCCATCAACGGATATTGGGGTCTTGGGCTGAGTCCTCATTCCGCAAGATGGCGCAGTCGTTCCCATGCCTCGTCTGAAAACCTATCAACTCAATAGCTCCTGCGCATTCATATAGATCCATCGTGGATCGTCTGTTCTCAGCCTGATCCAAAGCGCAATATACCCAAATCAGACCCATATCGCATGACTCTTCCGGACTTCCCCCAGGATGATTCCAATCCTCCTCCCACAAGAGTATATATTGCATCTGGCGGGACTCCCCCAAAGAGTTCATCCTTACTCTCAAGGAAGTATATGGTGCATCGATCATGTAGCCCTATCCAATCACATTAGCTGGGTACTGGGGTTTTTTCCTTGAACAGTTACGGCCCCGTTTAAACTTCCTAACTCCTACCCAGAATGGGTCCAGAAGATCAAATCCATAGTGCAGGAAAGCGTTGGTGGCTTTGATCTATTGTACTAGATCTGGACCTAGAGGTGTGTTGGCTCGGGGAGGAATGTTGGTCTGGATGTCTTTGTCTCAAGTTGTGGGTTCTGGATCTTGGGCATGCTGCCAGAGTTGGGCATCTCGATGGATGTGAATTCCGTACGTCTGATATGCGGTGAATCGTAGATAGAAAAGAGTACAGAGTATAGACAGGATGTAACATTCAAACCTAGAGAAAGTCAGTCATAGAAAGTACGGAATACGGGGCACGCAACGGCCCGTTACAACCACGCCAAGTCCAATTTATAGTTTGTTCGACCACGGGAGCGGCCCGAAAGTATCCATCCGCCATCCATGTTCCTTTGTTGGATCAACTTGTCCTATGATATAGTATACTCATGTTGGGACTCGTTCCTGTCTACTGCCTGATTGGGGTGTTTGAATCATCCACCTCGAGAAACCCTCGCAAATGGGCTGTCTGTTCCAACTAACAACGCGCCAGAGTCACATCCCATTATAACACCACCAACAGTCCACGGTGGATACCTGCCTGTGCCTCCTCTCCACCTCCCCCTCTCGCCCCAAGGCGTGAAAGCAAATGATGCCTCCCCACTCTGTCAAATTTAATTTTTTTTTTTTTTTTTTTTTT
>NW_020194077.1:52189-111564 GCF_002847045.1 Aspergillus candidus | reverse complement strand
TTTATTTTCTCTCTAGTCTATAGATAAATTATTTATTAAGATATCTTATAAAAAGTAGTTAGAAATAATTTAAATTATAAATAATAATATGCTAATTAATATAAAAGTTAAAATAAATATTATTTAAGTAGCTAATTCTTTACTTATTAATAAATATCTTTATAAGATAAGAGAAATACAAGTAGAAGAGTAGATATATTAATATTTAAAATAAATTACTTATCTCTTTAGAATAGTAATTCTCCTGACTATTATATATAATAGAATCCCTTTAGTTTAATATTAGCTATACATCTATCCACAAGTTGACTCTTATCCACTTTTACCAAGCTGGACTGTTAATCTCTATTCCTGGCCATGACAAGTATATTAATATTAAAGTTTTATAAGAAATAGAGTATAAGCTTTATATAAGATATAAATAAAGTTTTTATTTAATATATTTATTTTATTTATCTTATTTATCTCTTTTTAATTATTATAATAATTATTACTTATATAAGTCTATAAGAATATTTCTTTAGATAGTACTGTGTGCTGCCTAACCCTGCATGACTATTATTTAGTTAGAGTAAGCTAGGACAGAATAATGAGGACTACTACTACTACTACTACTACTACTACTACTACTACTTCAGTGCGGATCAGATCAGTTTTTACAGATTAGAGATGATACTCTAATTGTGCCATATCTATTATTACTGTTTTACATCTTGTAGAATTACTATATACTAATAAGTTTATGATATTAGAAATTAGATCATTGTATTTTAAGAACTTTTTAATTCACTATATTATATATATATGATATGAAGTACGGATGTAGTTGCCAAGCTGACATTAACCCTAAGTATTGCCATCTAGCAGTGCTTATACTATAAGTAAGTTTTGTCAAGAATGAGCAGAGTACCACTTCACTTAATTCTGAATGAGAGCCACTTATATATGGTCATCCACGAAACGCAAAATTGTCGTGATATCATTTGCAGCTGAGTGGTGATCCTTTTCGACATACTGCTGCGGCAATGACTATTTCTACTTACTCTTCTTCACTGTCAATAGATGAGAGACTACCGGCTGAGAATCCAGACCAGTCCGCCCTGATAATCACTGTACACTCTACCCCCCTGGTGGTCAGTCAGCTTTTGGGATGGCTGTTTCCAGTACGCCCTTACTGTCTCCGCCCCCGACAGCAACAAGCATACTGCCTAGACAAGATAAGATAGGATAATGACGATGGTTACTGTTTCTCACACTCCTCCTCCATGGCAATCATATTATAGTTAGGCATGCTGTGATAAAAGAAAAACGATTATTTCCCCTGCTGCTGCTGTATCAAACTGTAACATATTCCCTCATTTCAAGGTGCTTTACATCCCAAGTAGTTTCCAGCTAATTTAACTTCATGCGGAGAAGAAAGGGTTGACTGACGTGAACCATCAAAATAGCATATCAAAATTGGATTTGAATTAAAATAAGTATCAAGTCGAGAATGTACGGATGCAAGCATGCAATTCACCAACCCATATAGGTCCTCTTTACATCACTAATATTGTGGTTTTGATGGACGGCTATATCACGATGGCACATTCTCCTGCCATGCACTTGAATGTGTGATGCCAGGGAAATAACGTTAATGCCATGGGCCGTTTCACAGCCAGCTAAGTTTTGTTTTCGATTGTGGTTCATCGGCAACATGTGACGGTCCTTTCTCTCCGATCTGGTCAGGTTCATCATGGCCTGGTTGTCCGGTATCCCCCATGTTGGCCGAAGATGGGCCACTCTCCTCCGTATATGAAGTAAAAGTTTTGAACCAAAATTCAAGCCCACCCTTTTCAAGGTAATGAAGCAACTTTTCGTTCTCATGGCTAAGGTCTCGAAGAATCCGGTCTCTTTGCTCTGGACGGAACCGTGATGATATGAGCTCAGAATCTGAATCACTCAAAAGTACATCCCGCGGAGAGAGGGGAACATAAAGAGGTGGATAATTCGGGTCGTTGGTATACCCTGTAAGAAGTGTTATTCGATACGTTCAAATGTGACCGATCCCTTCGCGAGTGCTTACTATCTCTGAGACATAGATTGAGTGTATGAGAAAGCGCGGTATCGTGGAGCAATTGCTCTGACCCGTCGCCCATGTTTTCGACGGTGCCCCCTAAGGCCGCCCAGTTATCCTTGATCATGCATCTTCGCCATACCAGTTTCTGTAAAACAAGATGGTAGAGCGGATGTTGTTGAGTGAAATGTCCCAGGCGAATAACACGTAAAGCAAAGTAAAATTCTTTCCCCAGTAACTCATTCTGACCGTAGGAAGAAACCTCAACAGTATCAATCAGTGTCAATAAATCAACAAGTTGGTCAACATTGACGACCTGCCGAGTAATTAATTTGGTAAGTGCATCACCTAAAACTTCATGGAATGACGGCCTCTCTGTAGTAATGCTCTTGCCAAAATGCTCAATTGCTAAATCGATCTCGGCCTTTTGATCAATCGCACCCTGCAGTGCGGGCGCAACATAGGCAAACACGACTTCCTGGACCGCACTGATCTCGGCTAAGTCTTCAAGGCGCCTGATATCGTCGTGGGGAGGTGTTTGGCTCGATGGAGTTTTCTCCCACGCAGCTAGGTTTGCTAGTTTCGCCAGCGATAACTCGACGCGATGACTCCATATATCGCCCTCATGCTGGATAGCTAGACGCTCAAGGGACTTCGCGGCAGCGTCATAGTCGTTCTCACCAATGACACTGTTGATCCAACACAATCGAGAATATGGTGTGTTTTTGCGCAGAAATTGTGTGATGAAAGGCTGAAACCTTTTCATTGAGAATAATATCCCCGCTTGACCCATTGATATTTGTCGCGAGAAAAAGGCGTCGGCCCATGATTCGCCAAATTTGTCGAAATACTGAGAAACCTTGTTGGTGAGCTGCTCTGCCTCAGATTGAGGAGCATCGTGGCTATGCTGCGGTGACTTAGAAGAGATTATCTGGGTTTTTGTTTGATCCTGAAGCTCAATTATGAGCTCTACCAATGCCTCCATGTCCCCGAACTTTTCAGCCAAAGCGATGGCATCTCCTAGCTGCCCAATTCCCGCTAGCTTGAAAAGTTGCCACTTACGGTGCTTGACATGCGCGCGTTCCGCGGTAATGCTCTCGTCATCCATCTTTGTATTCCCCTGGGCCGCCAGCCACCGCATTCGCTCCGAGTGCATTTGGCCCAATACACGAAGTTGCCTGGCACAGTTTTTTGTAATCTTTCGTAAGCTCTCAGGAGCTTCGCATGTAGACATTTGTTGTATCCACGCCCTGCAGCTATCGAGTTCCAAATCCAGGAGATGTCCGGTTTCAACGTAGCTGATGCCTCGCGACGTCCAGAATTCTGGGAGACCGCTGTAGGAGTCTATATAGACACCATCTTCCAGATAGCCGTCATTCAGTCCGTATTGGCTAGCATGTTCATCACGGTAGCGAAAAGCCGTCTCTAATACAGCCAAAGAAAGTTCGCTGGCATCTAATATTTGGTCTGCTGCTTTTCGACCTTGTCTTGGTTGCTGTCCCTTATGTGGCCTGATGGCATTTGAAATCCATGGAACAATGTGTTCCATTCTGAAGGTATCATAAAGGAACCAGTGGCGTACTGGATCACTCTCGCCGGCGCGTTCATCCAATTTCGTTTTGAACTTTTCGCTCATTAACCCTATAACATGGGCCAAAAACGTGGGTTCTTTGCCTTGAGATTTTCGGGCAGCTTCCTCCAGCTTCCACATTGATCGTTGAGCTGCAAGCTTTTCGGCACTCCATAGCAATTCCCACCATGTTTGGCGGTCGAAGTTTTTGTTTTGTTGTTTGAGGAGACTCGCAAGGTCATCTATGGCTTTCGCTCGTAGCCTTAGATTCTGGTCCAGAGAGATTGCTGTCCTAGGGATAAATTGAGATGTTGATTGAAGCAAATCTTTGCAGATTTCCAGGGCTGCTTGCTCAACTTCTTTGGCAGAGAAATCCAAGCAGCTATTGTTGGCCAGGTTTAAGGGGTTATCCGACATCGTACCATAGAAAATAGCCTGCTCAAGCTTATCCTTCGCTGAAACTTGAGCGTCTTCCATATCACCCCCAGACTTTTTGCGAGGTGAAGCTGTGATACGAACAACACCAAATTCTCGAATCATCAGAAGGCAGCCACAGAATGATCCATCGTTGTTTCGGGCTTCGACTCCACTTCCCAGGATATCGTACTCCTTGCCGGAACGGAAGACAATAGAATCATACAACGAAGGTACTTGTTGGTTGGAGTCAAGCAGAAGGTGCGAAGTGGGTGACTCTTTGGGCACAGCCAACGACAGTAGTGTGACCGACTGGTTGGCTATAATGAATGCAGTGTCTCCTGGCGCCGGAAGAAGCAATTTCACGCCGGTATTTTCGCTGCTGTGATGCAGAGTGACCTCGTTGATTGATAATACATCGATATTCTCCGAAAGCAGAATCTGCATCAGACAGAGGTTTGTCGAAGATGCTCCTCGAGGCGGGGCTAATATAGCACATATGTGCCACGATTCCGGATCACTTTTCTGCCTGTCTGACGTGATATGGTTGCCGGGTGAGAATGTGAAATCTAGCACCCTAAAGTCTGGCTCACCAGCTCCATTCACATACTTCGGCCCCAGAAACTGGCACAATTCATGCTTAGCATCGAACTGCCGTTTCAGCACACAACCATTATTCCAATGTGTGTCCCAAACTTCGAAAACGCCGCTGGAGGTGGCAATTAAAATGTCTCGTTGTCCCCGTTGGCGCGAATCGCCGGCGCGAACAGCACTCAGGTCTTTTCGCCAGAATCCTCCGCCGAAAACATTTTTAATGCCGCCGAGTAATCCAGTCTTCACATTGTTCCCTGACGAAGAGCGCAGAAAGTTCACAATCACTGCTGCTTTCCCTTGTGTGTCTCTGAACGTTACATGGGCAACTCGTCCGGATGAAAAGGTGACGACAACGCCCGCAGGCTCCCCGTTTACAATGTCAACAACATGTTCACCCGAGAGTAAGTTGTGTATTTGTCCGTGGATACCAGAGGGCCTCTGTCTCGGCAATCCTAACGACGCCGCACTCGACATCGTTTCCCAGTATATGATTTTCCCTGAGTAAGGCATGACTATCATCAACCCAGGAATATCGGACGTGGCTGCCGAGAGCAGAACTCCGAAAGGCACGGCTTCGCTGGATTCTCTGCAGGGTTCGGGTATAGTAAGAGTGAAGATTTCCGCTGGAGAAGGGGAGGAAGTAGCCGAGTATGGCCATGTTATTGCGTGCGATTTGGTCATCGCCAATGCGTATTCATGACCATCCCCGAAGAAACACTTTATGGGCTCTGTATTCACAGGTTTGGAAGGTTAGAATGATAAAATACAACTCAGCAAATTTCTCTCTCCTTAGGTTAAATCCATTCAAAGGCAAGACTTGCCTGGGTGTAAACTTCGAATTGCCTCTGGGAGGGAAGGTAATTGAGAGACTGTGTAAAAATCTGTTTTTGACTACATCGCGGGGTCAGTGATTATTCGACCAAGGGATCAGGAACTGAAAGAAAAAAACAAACCAAAACAACCGTCCCATCGTTCTCCGTTTCTCGCCTTTCCTGTTCCCTAAGAACCCTTATTGGAATATCCTTCAGAGCGGCAGCACTGTGCTCAGCAGTCGACCTCAAATCTCCCAGGTTATTCGACGCATGCTCTTGGACTCTTTCCTGGGCAATAGAGCTGGTCTTGCTCAGCGACGGTAGCTCGTGACTGTCATAGCGCAAAGCAGAGCGCTGTCTTTTAGCCCTTGGCGGCTTGTCCGCATCATCAAGACTTGTACGTTGGCGCCTTCGAGTATTGCGTATAGAATCCGCTGATGAATGTGAAACCTTTGGAACGAACATTGTTTAATCTGAGCTGAATGATACGTAATAGGACCGAAATTGTAGTTTATCACGGTATCGTTTGAGAAATGGTAGAACAACAGAGTAACCGAAGAAGTAAGGATGCCTGGGATGGATCAGGGAGGTCATACACAAGAACTTAGGTGTAAGCTCAAGGGTCATCCGGTCGTGTATAAGTTTATCAACCGGACGTACATAATACAACGTTTGTCTTGCGAGCGGATACTGGTGCTAAGGCAACATCTTGATGAAAATAAGATCGCCATATCACGTGACCAAGCTTGTCATATATGGGTTCCGAACAAACAAATAGCTAGCGCAAACAAACCGGTAGCACCACTGGGGCGGCACAACCTTAAATATCTCCTGGTATAGTGTCCCTCATTTTCACTGTATGACAGAGGGTAACAGATATCTCACTTTCTGGATTTCCGCCTCGCCTCCTCTTAAGCAGTGCCCACAATGAATTTGACGCAACCGTAGCCAAGCCGTCTTGGAATTCACGTAAACCTTATTTCAGCAATTACTCTGTAGATAACCAACTGGACTATTGCTTGGCCGACTAGAAAAGAGCGCCGGAAAGGTACAGCGTATGGGGGCTAAGAAACCTGGTGTTGAGCAACTTCTACAATGCTCTTTCGCCGAGATTCCAAGTAACCTGGGGGGGGCATACTGGTTTTGACCAATTACTTAGGAAACCATAGTGCCCAACCTATACTGTGTAATATCACTAACCGACAAATAACTGTAGGTAAATAAATTACCCGGCTTATTAATTATTTACACGTGATGAAATCTTGTCCTGTCGTACGCTCACCCACAAGCATGCGTGGGTATATACATATATCCAATGGCATGGCACACCCTTCATTGTCTTGCATTTGACCTCATGATTTACAGCAACATAATGCCCATCAACTCGACTGACAGTGGCTTTGTAATAAAACAATGGGCCTCTTTTTATGAATATCAATAAGAAAAAGAGAAAGAAAGAAAATGCTCGCAGCTTTTGCTCAGTCCAAGTACACCTCAGCTCTCAGAGTCCCATGGCATCATTACCACTGTGTACGACATAGTCTACAGTATCGGAAACTTTATGGCACGGTCTCCCGCGCACATAGCGCCATGCGGACGGCGCTCTTTTTTCCTGGTAAGAAATCCCAATCTACCCAAACGTTAACCAGTGAATTAACATAGATTCATAGGCCATGGGGTGCAACGTGTGGGAATGGCCAAACCTTGGGTTGACGGTTTTCCCACTCTTGCCAACCGCTTTTTGGATGAGATGGATAGCACCTTAGGATTTCGTCTCTCTCGGATTATCTCCGAGGGTCCAAATTCAGAGCTTAACAAAACCGAGAATACCCAACCTGCTATAATGGCAACATCGATACTAATACTTCGTATACTCGAAGAGCATTATGGATTCAATACGAGATCTCGTGTGAACGTTACACTTGGGCACAGTCTAGGGGAATTTTCTGCGTTGGTAGCAGGCGGTTACCTTGATTTCAGTGACGCATTGCGCCTTGTTCGACGTCGTGCAGTGATCATGGCACAGTGTACGCAGCGTGTCCGCGAAGCATTCGGCGGAGATTATGGCATGGTAGCACTTGTATGTGAGCCAGATCATATGGATGGATTGCTCGCAGCCACCCGGGAGTTCCTCAACTTGGCACCCTCCGCTTGGGCGGATGATTCAACCTCCGGATCACCCTCTATCCAACAGGTCATGCTTGCAAATATCAACTCCAGGAATCAGATTGTACTCAGTGGGAGCATTGAGAAGATAAGGACACTCCTAATACAGCTTCGTCAATTTGGAGGTCATGATCCGCGTGCCGTGCGACTGAAGAGCGAAAGCCCATTCCACAATCCTATAATGGCCCCCGCGGCATGTTATATGAGACATGCATTGGAGCAAATAGACCTTAGTTTTCCTGCGCATTTCCCTTGCATATCGAATGTTTCCGGCTTACCCTTTAGCTCTAGGAGCGAGCTCAAAAGGCTTTTGTCGGAGCAATGTGTTGAAACAGTGAGATGGTGGGACAGTGTTCGATACTTAGATATTGAACAAGGAGTCAAGCGGTGGATTGGGATAGGGCCTGGGAAGGTTGGCAGAAATCTAGTTGGGAAGGAAGTAGGGAAAGTTATGGCAAAAGGCGGCGGTGTTTGGGCCGTTTGCGACCCTCGTGAGCTCGAGGCTATATTATATTCTTTGGAACAGACAGAACATGATTATTGAGGACTGTCCCTTATAGGAGAAACCATAAGCGCTAGGTACTATAATGGCAACGATTTCACTGGCTCGCGTCTTGGGCTTATTCGCACTATCACTTTCCTGTTGTTCCCGCGACATGGCGATTCTGGATATGGTATACGATGTTGGTGCACCGATCTATTGCTTCGCTAGATAGACAAGCAACCCCTCTAATCTATAGGCGATTTCTCATGCCCTAAAATTGACTCAGATTATACATTTGCTGGCCCTGCAACGTGAATTGTATATTATAAAGAACTTACGCCTGGCACCCAAGATTCACCAATCCGTTTAACTTCCGCGACAAACTTCTTATCGGTGATCTGTAAGACATCAGGTGCCGCGAAAGCTGACTTGGAAATAGGATTGTGAGCATCTGGGAGATAGAACGGATTTTGTAGCAGCCGAATGTATGCGGTCTGCAAGCACCGAAACACCTATAAACACTATGGTCAGTCCTGATTCTTATCAAAAGACCACGTGCTAAGGCTGGTACAGGTAATAAGGTCTACCAACAGGTTTGAGATCCGATTCTTTAACGGTAGGCCCATTAATTCCCTTGGTGCCCTCCATTTCAGAGTTTCTTGATTGGCCTAATAGGTCAATTATAACTAGGAATTTCACACCAGTAGTTGTCAGCCAACCGTAGGCTGCGAGGCGTTCATCCATGGCATAGAGAAGTCCTAGGTCTTGGTCTATCGACGTCTGCTTTTGGCGAATTTCAAAGATGTCCAGACATGAATTTAAAATGAAGGAGAAATCGATGTTATGGTTTCCATATGGGTGAAATAAGGAGATGTGCAGTGGGTTGTCCTTGAATGTGTTAGCATCGGCTTTACTGACCAGTAGCTGGACATGGAGAGGCAGCCATACAGCTTTCCCAATTACTCCAATGCAAGCAATCCTTGGTTCCGGCATTCTGCCCTTCTACTTCCTGTTCACCCGTTGGGGTTTCAATTGGACAAGTGGACGAGAGAAAGAGTCTTAATGCGCTCGCTAGAGGTGATGTATCCTTGTCCGTGGACTGTACACTGGTCGCGGGATTTGGAGATTTCGGAGCGTCTAATTTGGTATAAAACAGATGAGAAAGCAAACATAAGACCTTACACAGACGTCACTTAGCGAAAGAATTCGGAATCCTGTAGTCCCGAAACAAGAACACTTACCTACGTGGCTTCCAAAAGGCGACCAAGTAATCAAGAACCCGGGGCGATGTTCAGAGGGGTCGTTTTGCCGGATTTCCTATGCTGTTAGGTCCACTGTCCACTGTGCTCAATGCTGATTGAGCATTGAGAAGTAGTTGCAATACAAAGTAAATACTTGGGCCAGCCCAGGATTTGCGCCTTACAGAACTACCTCGAGAGTACTGATACCTTAGGTACCCTTGCCATATGGTCTCCGAGCTAACTACAACTTAAGCCGCTTAGTGCTCATCTGGGTCACAGAGGAGTGGCACTGAGCCTGTTAGCCAATGAAATGATAGCAAATGTATATTACGTAGATAATGTGTTAAGCTTGATACAAAATTTGTGTATTTAATTGAAATACATGGTATTACCTGCACCTTTGGGGGAGGATGTTGCGGCATTGACAATGTAATACATAAATATGACATTACAAAGAAGATCTTTGTATTAGTATCATTACACCAGGCACTCCGTAGAAACTCCGCTCAATGTGAAGTCTTCCGTGATACTGCAATCCCATTATTCTATCTCATTGCCACATTGGCTTCTCAAGTTACTATAGCCTCTATTGTTAGGAGATACCAATTGGATTTTCCTACAAAATTCTCTAGTATGCTTCCCTTCACTAGAAGCACCGCTTTGGGTGCTCGCAATGGTAGGTACCTATTCTCATTCTCCCCGGCCTGGGTTGAGCACTCACACACCGGACAGTGCGTCCCAACCTTATAGCACATAGCGCTCGAGTTCGACCGATTGCTCTGCTGTCTACCTCAGCAACCAAATCAGCGACAGCACTTGAGCAACATGGACAAGCTGGGCAGTCTCTTTCCGCATCTGGCAAGATAAGGAAGGAGGTCCCTCTCCCAAGTCAGGAAAAGAAAGAGGGTGCGATGCAATACGTGCTGTACGAAACCTTTGCTCTGCACTATTCGGCTTCTTATTCATGGAAATCTAATCACAAGTTATTAGGACTACGCTCGATCAAGTTGCTAATTGGGCACGCCAAAGTTCCTTGTGGCCCATGACATTTGGGCTTGCCTGTTGCGCTATTGAGATGATGCATTTATCTACACCGAGATACGATCAGGATCGCCTTGGAATCATTTTCAGAGCGTCGCCCCGACAGTCAGATGTGATGATCGTTGCTGGCACTTTGACAAACAAGATGGCACCGGCTCTCAGACAAGTTTATGATCAGATGCCGGATCCCCGATGGGTCATCAGCATGGGCAGCTGTGCAAATGGCGGCGGCTACTACCACTATAGTTACTCTGTTGTCCGTGGATGTGATCGAATTGTCCCCGTTGACGTTTATGTCCCAGGATGTACGCAACCCCTCTGACCTGCCTTTCATGATATGAATATTAGCTGACTGATAAAATAAAGGCCCCCCTACCTCCGAGGCGCTCATGTACGGAATCTTCCAACTTCAGAAAAAGATGAGACATACCCGTATCACACGCATGTGGTATCGTCGTTAGACGCGCTGTTTGAGCAGCTCTGCTCTATCAGCGGCCTGAAGACGCCTTATCACTATCAAGATATGCTACGCTGTTGCTTGTCAGTCCCAGATACAGTACCAAATATTTTGACACTTCTATCTTGTGCGTCTTCTGTATCACTATCATTTATCTTTTCTTGTTTCTAGTATGTATACCTGTCAATGATCTTCGTTAGTCCTTCCAACGGGTATTACTATAGACTGCAATATTGTCCAGTTTCTCCTTTCATTTATATTCCCGGTAGTTAATCTGTTGGCAACCTGGTACTGAAGGGCGTGTATTTCATATGACTTGTCAATGGAGACGCTATATATAGGCTTTTCCATCCGTAATCCTCAACAGAGCCATAACATTTATAACTATTCCTTTGTCCCGGGAATATGCTGATATTTCTTGACACATGTATTTTGCTGTTGCGTGGCGGTTCTTTTTTCATGACTTGTTCATTCGTCTGTTGGTCAGATGGCTTCTGTGGTAACAACATGCTCCAAACCCAAGTAGGTAATTAGCGATGGCGAGGTGGCAAGCGTGATTTTATAGATCGACTGGGAGCGCGGATCTATATCATATTGATTATTTCAGCAGCACTCAGTCAGTAATCTCTAATCCGCCTATGTATTTTTCATGGACCGGTCTATGGATCGCATGTTAAGTTGTTTCTTGATGGAAAATGAAATAACAGGGGATCCGATACTTTAATGTTAAGATACTGCGTAGGTACTCATCGGTTCTTTTTGATGGGACCAATGCAGCTTACACCGGCTGGTAGTATTTTATCAGGAAAACGCATCTAAGAAACTTGTCTCATCCCTGGGCACAGTAGGTCCGTCCTACGTCAGGTCATTCTCTAGAAGCCCTAGTAGATTCTCATGTCATAGATATGACGGGTTGGCCTCGTTAGAGTCTCAGCCCTTCTTTTAAGTCACGGTCTTGATTTATACACTCCAAATTCCCAATTAATGTTCAGCCATATCTTCTGTTGGCGGCCTGGCTGACACAGAAGCTTTCCTGTCGGCGATCCTATTACAAGTGAGATCAGATCTTGCTACCACTTGGTAACATGAAACTATAACTGATACTATAGATCCTCATTGGGTATATCTGAACCTCCCTCTCTGCGTTTCAAGACGAGAGAATGGAATTTATAGGGTGTACTTGGGAACTAGTGAAGTTTGAGTTACGTTAGCTATGATGCGTGTAGATAAAATTGAATGAACTTTGAACAGTATATCAATATATTTATACCTAGCATCTTCAACAGGGAAGTGAATTCGTTTCTAATGTCTCTGAATAGTATATTTAAAGTTAAAACAATGCATACACCCCTGTGCCCATCTATCAATATAGGTAAATGACTTTAATGATGCAACATGTGTAGCTCCAATAGAGTAAAATGATACTGTGGACTATTGGCAATCAATGTTCATAGAAAATATTCAAAGACACGATTACAATCAGAAATCAACTGCCTTGATTTATAATTTTCTGTTTACAAAAGCTTTGAAGCTAGAACAGAAAATTATAAACATACACATTGTCTGTTCAGTTCCCATGGAACTAGAAGGGTGTTCTTGAGCTTGACTATTTCCTCCGAAAAGGGTCATGAAACTAAGAAGAAGCATGAGGAGCATCGGAAGAAGTAAATGTAATGATAAAATAATCCAGATAGTCTATAGTAATTGATAGGTACTGAAGGAGTGTGTTTGTTATCACAATGACTCTGCTTCTACTTGCTTTTTATGTCCCAAAAAGAAACCACACATGCTGAAATTATCATTCGGGATATGAGTGATAATCTATGAATGAGGTTTGCTACAATCAACAATCTAAATACCACCGAACAGTTTTACATACATTGTGAGTGGCTTTTTGGTTGTACACCATGAAAAAATTAGGAGGGGTTTTTAGGTAACGTTTTGATCCTCGGGATGTCATGGCTGGAAAGGTAAAAGAGCGTTGGCTGAATGTAATTGCTTTACAAAGTCCCCGAAGCATCTACATCAAGATGAGAATAATATGTAGGTAACATCGTCTGTCAAATGAGTGGGCCTGAGTACTCTATCAGCAGCCTAGCTCTTTAGCCTGAACTGTTAAATAGTTAATAGATAGATTCATCGTCATTATTACAGATTTTCGTAATTCTGTACGGACCGCCGCTAGTACATTGATATGGTGTAGTAGGTAAGGTACATAGGTATTGTACCGCCTCAATACGATATTACTAGCCTGGTGTATCTATTTTTTTTTTTTTTTCCGGTTCTAAAAACTTTCTTCCCTCAGGTTTTGAACCCAGGCACTAGATATCTTTATCTTCAACGCCCAGGGATATTCAACATGACAGAACATGATTCTGGTCGTACTGACAGCGTTGCAGAAGTTTCTCGTTCAACATCAGCTTCTCTCAATTCTGCATTATCCACACCCTGGACCTTCTTTCATCCCACAACTGAGCTCCAAGCGTCTATAACCGGATTGGCCAAACATTTTCTGGACCCTCTTGCTCTTTCAATAAGCAAAAACCAAGAATTTCAGCAAACACAGACCAAAAAACGCAAACGGTCCAAGGCCGATTCAGACTTTGAGGATCACTCTTTACAATTACAGCAGCTCTACGTGGAAGGGTTCAGTCCTGAACAAATCTGGGAGCAAGCACTGAGAATACTTGATTCGGCGGATCGGTGGCTTGAGAGTGATTACGTCGAGAAAACTCGCTATGGACAACTGCCCGGACTAGGAAAGGCCGAATTGGACTATGCGACAGTGGATAGTAACAACTCGGAACATAGCGAATTGGCGAGTCTTCCAGATAGTCACTCCGATGGCTCGGCTACCAGTGATGAAGAAGCCGCCGAAGATTCTTACTCGGAGCTTACAGACGCGTCTGATGATGACAACTTGGATCATCATGAGGGCTTTGACGAAACTTCAGATGAAGATGCCGCCTCTACCGAATCTAGTAAACGTGGTAATGATTTCCACACATACACCGAGGACGCCTTTGGACTGAACGATGGATTTTTTTCCATTGATGATTTCAATAGACAAACAGACGTCCTGGAAAGACAAGACATCAAAGGAGGCACGGCTGATATGGAGAGCGATGAGGAGGATATCAATTGGGATGCTGATCCTCTCACTGAAGGCTCGGGGCTGGCCCCGAGGAGAGGAGCCACGCCCGAAAAATTGACGATGGACGAAGATGCTATGGACGACAGTGAGGACGAAGGACCGACATTTGATAGCGCCAACGTCGAGGATGATTCGGATTCATCAGAAGTCGACTTGCATAATAATTCACTAGAGGAGACAGGGTGGACAAATACCAGTGACATCAAATACGCCGATTTCTTCGCACCGCCTCCTCGAAAAGTGTCGGTCAAAGATTCAAGACCGTTGCCGAAGTCTCAGCCAAGTACAACAATTGATGACAACGACATTGACAGGGCAATTGGCGATGTCCGACGTGATTTACTTGAAGACGACGATGAGGTTTCCGGTGAAGACAGTGAAATTCCTAACCATGGGGTGGATGGCCCTCAAACCCAACGATCGTCTCATGAGAAACAGCGGGCACGCATCGCCGATGAGATTCGTCGTCTTGAAACCGCCAATGTTGCGAAGAAGGAGTGGATGCTTTCCGGAGAAGCTAGAGCCGTCGAGAGACCAATCAATTCTCTCATTGAAGAAGATTTGGAGTTTGAAAAGATAGGAAAGCCTGTCCCGGTCATTACTGCAGAAATTTCTGGCGACATTGAAGAGCTTATTAAACGTCGGATCGTTGCGAAAGAGTTCGATGAAGTAATCCGTCGCCGGCCCGGTGTCTCTGATACTCGAGATGCGAAGAGAGGGCGGCTCGATATTGACGACACTAAACCCCAACAGAGCCTCGCTGATATCTATGAGACTGATCATGTTCGAGCTACTGATTCTAACTACGTTGATCCAAAGAATCAGAAGTTAATCCGTGATCGTACCGAAATATCGACTATGTGGAAGGATATCAATTCACAGTTGGACACGTTATCCAATTGGCATTACAAACCGAGAACTCCTCAAGCAGACATCAATGTTGTCACAGATGTTGCGACAATCATGATGGAAGACGCCCAACCTACGACTGGGAGTGCTGTGAACAGCCTGGCAACATTGGCGCCACATGAGATTTATGTACCTGGCAGTGACGGAAGAGTTTCCGGAGAGCTTGTTTTGAAGAATGGGGCATCTATTTCTAAGGACGAAATGTCTCGCGAAGAGAAGGCCCGACTTAGGCGGCGGCAAAAGAAGCAGAATAAGGCGGACGATTCTCAACCCAAGCAGCAAAGCGCCAAAGTTGCTGCAAAAGAGCAAATAATGTCGGATTTGAAAAAGGCCGACGTTAAAGTGATTGGGAAGGAGGGCGAAGTCACAGATATCCATGGCAAACAAACATCTTCAGGGAGGAGGAATGGCGCAGATACACTGAAGCTCTAAGGCCGAGCTGTGTACTTGGGGGAATTCTCGAGCTTCTTATTGGGTTGTGGAATGTGGTTTTGCAAATCTGCCTGTATCTTCATTCTATTTATCTATTTAATCGCCTGTACCTCAATGATCGGTCAACTTCCTTACAGCCTAAAGTTACTGCGGTTGCTTCTCCAAAGCTTTCTTGTCGTGTTTGGGGCGGATCAAGTAAAGAAAAATGTTTTCACGCCCATAAGCCCCGGCCTCAGGGTCGTCACGGACTTCCTCAATAAAGAAAATCTTCTTTGCAAGTTTCATGAAACGAACATCGGCTCGTCTACGCTTTTTGAAGCAAAAGTAGCAAAGGGAGTTTGGTCCGATCAAATCTCGGAGCGTCGCAACCAAGAGAGGAAATGCCGGTTCGAAGTAAACGCAGTCCGCGGCAAGAATGATTGATGGATTTTTGGGTATGCAAAGAGGAAGTGGCTCCCCCCAGTCCAGTATTGTCGCGGTGACTTGAGAGGATAATTTGTTGAGTCGGATGTTTGTTTCCATCAATGGTAGCATCGGTGCTTGGTCTGTGATATATACTTGGGACGAGCCGATATCGCACCCGCGAGCGACAGCTAGTCCAACAAGTCCACCACCGGCCCCCAACTCAACACTAAAGGATATTAGTAACGAAGCTAGTTGGGAAGACGCCGGAGGCAATGGTCTGCACTGGAGTTTACAAACATGGTTCCCTTGAGATCAGAGCGATGCTGGGTCAACAGGTATTTAGCCAACACCATGCCAGCCGGCCAGAGTTGGCCCCCGCATCCTTCTTTCAGATCTTCCTCAAGAAGTAAAGGTTCTTCCAGAAGCCCGTCAAAGGAAACATTAGTACACCCGGCAGGTTTGCAGTCTCTCGGGGGAACCAATGCTTCACTGACATCGAAGGCTGGCGCGTCCGAATCAGTAACATGTTTGTAGTCAGGAATGAGACCTTCCATGGCTAGAGAACTTTGTGACTGCTGGTGATTACTCCAATATCTTGTGTTCTGGCCGAAGGTAGAGAGGGCGGCTAATATGGTGGAATTGGGAAAACTTTTCACCAGATACCAACTAACTAGCACTAGCTTCATGCTATTCTGAATTTCCGATAACCCACCCGGCCCCACTCCGTTATCTTATCTTATCATCCTCCGACTCGTCCTTCTCATCTTATACTCCGTACCGGGTACTGTAACTATGGGCTTTGATAACCTACCTACCTGGTACAATGCAGCTTGCTTTGGGATCTTACTGACTATCATCCCATTGGATTAACTAAATTCTGGATTATCCTTTCAGTCAGCAAGCATGCAAGCAGAACATGGGTGCCTCTAAAGTACGGGCTTCTTAATAGCTCAAACACTGGATTATCTGTAACAACGAGTTGATCAGATGTAATAGACCTTTACTATTTGGTGAAGATGATAATTTCTTGAATTCTCATGTTTCTGATTGTATATTGGTAATCCAATGATCAGAGATGCTCTTCAGACTAGTGATCGTAATTGTTCATACTTGTACTCGATTCGGAACTCCCGCTGTCAGCAATTGTCTACAACTACTGCTAGAGGAATCACGACAGGAAACAAGAATCGAGGAAACCGGACTCCAGCAGTGAAACACGTAGTTGGAGTGATCATCTCATTATACAGGAAATCTGGTCGATTGCGTAGGTACGTTCCTACCTGGGTTGTAGTAAGCTCCACTAACAAGTCTGCGGGTTGACGTCATTACTAGCCCTCCGGATCTTCCTTGCCGCACCCGTCAATCAAGTAAAAAGCTGTGTGATTGGTGTGCTCAGGATTAAGTCATATACCGGGACGCTGGACCTCATGGGGGTCATTGCCATGCTTTGATACATGTCGTTGGATCATGACGACGTCACTGCCGATCTAGCTACGATGAAGTGATCCTGCTCCCATTTATGGTCTAAAAAGGCCTTAACATCTCATCGTTCCTATTCCCTCCCTTAAGTCTACCCTCTATACTTACAGCAAGAGACAGCTAGGTATCTACTCCAATAATCAAGATGGCCACTCTTCACTGTAAGTATTCTTGTTGGAATATGCCCTACTCACCCTTGCTATATCTTTGGGAGTGCTTTGACGCTGAGATTTTTATTGCTAGATCTACCTCCCGTGAAGCCCTCGGCTATTGCCATGGGCACGTTCTTCACCCATACTGCTTCTCTCGGCATCCTCGCCCCTGTCTTTGGTGACACCTATCATCGCGCCCAAGCCGCCAACACCAAAGAAGAGTTTATCAAATCTAAAGAGGCTGCTGGGGCCGCGGCGGCCTGGGGTAGTTCGCTGGTCGGGAGTGCTGTGCAGACTTATGGTGTTGCAGCTTTGATCAATGCCACGGGCACCCTAAGCTACAAGGGTGCGGCTTATTTGGGAAGTCTGGTCTTTATGGCTAGTTCTGCTCCAAGCGTATGTATATTCCTATATCGTATTTGAATACGGAAGCTTACTCTATGATATAACAGCTTATTAGCCACGTCGTCGCCGAGAAGAGGCCCTTCGATACTGTTGCTGTAGGCTTGGTCAGCAGGGTGTTCGAGACTGTTGGACTGAGCCTCTTCCTCACGTGGTGGGGAACACGAACGAATCCCTTTGATTAAATGGCCAAACTGATACCTTGCGGTTGGTGTTGTTGGGAGTGCGAGTGTCATATAGTAGTACTCTTACATAGGCCTTTTGGTTCTACCTTATTAAATGTATTCAAGTAATTGCAGTATTTTCAAAATCTCATATCATCTAGTATTGAGTTTCAAGCGCTTCAATTTGAAAAGACTGAGGGGGTTTAAGTACCAATGTAATCGAATACAATAACCCAACCATTTTCTGGTCTCCCTCTTCTTCCAGAAAAAATCCCATACTCACAAGCGCCCATCTTGGACGATAACTACCATGAAAACAAGCTGGTGCCTGTCTTGTACAACAGTGCGACGCTCACAGTTGGGGGAAAGATTTACATTAATCCTGAACCCGAACCGGGGTCATGATTCATGCTGTCCTGTATCGACTAGACATGCAGGTGCACTCTAATTGAATGGTGTTTTAGTAAATGACGTAGACAAAGTACTAGATTATTTTTGGTAGGGAAATTCATGTCTTAAGGAGAGCCGTGATTGGTTAGATCTTGCAGCCGCCTAATCTGAAAGGTTTAAAGTCGTCTTTCCTGGACAGAAAATGGGAGATGGCGTCGTCTACTAGTAATGTTAATCGCGTATCCGTACCCATTGGTGAGAAATCACCGCGCACCTCAAGTCGGGGCGAAATTATAAAGGCAAAAACGGATAGAAAGAAAGAAAAGAATGCGATAAGAATGGAAGCTTAGCGAATTTAGGCGGAATATAGACAAGGAACATAAAAAAGTATCGCAAATACATTTAGCGTCTAATGGTAGTAACAGCCCAGCCAGGTGATCAAACAAACGTGCGGCAGGGATACCTTTGGACAAGAGTCAGTACAAATACGACCGATTGAGGATGAGGTATACATACACATCAGGATACCCATGATCGTGGTCCAATTGGTATTTAGTCGTCTCGGGAGCCAGGTTGCAAGGCATTGGTGGCAAGCCGTTAGCACCCAAAACGCTCTTCACACCCTTTGTATCCTTTTCGAAAAGCCCAGCCAGTCCACGCTCCTCCCCCTCTTGCTTGACAGTGGTGAGTTGCTTTTCGCCTGCCTCGCCAATCTGGAGAACATCGTCTTTGGGAGCCGCTTGGCTACCCACACTAAGCAGACCAACAACATCCGCCTGGTTGACTTTGCTGATCCTGGGGTAGTTCCTTCGAACATCACGCTTCCAATAAGGGTTGTCCGCGATGTCTCCTGCCGGAATGGTGACAGGGTCGTCGTACGACAGAGGGGGCAAAGCCCCGGGGGTCGGAAGGCGATACTGGGAGTTCAAGGGGACACCAGTAGAACGGTTCGGGTCCACGGAAAGCAGGCGACGAATACGCTCCCATATTCCGGTTGACTGAAGAGTGTGTTTCTAATCGAAGCTCAGCGACCATGAAATCCATACTCTGAGGCGAGATAATTCCTTACTTGGTTGATAGAGACCGCATTCGAGGCGGCCTTGGCTGCCTTCAAAGCGTTGCGGGCCATGGTCGTATAAGATCCTGTGTTGAGTTTTGTATCAGCATCATGGTAATTCCCAATTGCCCTGTATATAGCTATAGAGTTATTTCATAGTGCAAAATATACCTCTGTCAAACAGGAGAAGGTTGAACTCGGTTTAGTCGGAGTTATATCCGGAGGGCTCTCTGTGGTCCATCCTCGGATTCAAGAACTTGGTAACATCGGAATCGGGCTGTTTAAACGGATCAGCTATTATCCGACACACCTTTCTAGCGAATAGCACCCGCCCCAATATAATGATATGAATAGCTCGCATCATGGATTGAAATTAACTCCTTATGCAACTGGCTTAACATCTGTCTAGGTTGAGTACATTATTTCTCCATAAGTACGAAAGTTCCGTTGTCTTTTTCGCAATAAAGCCGGTCGTATCTTAGTGACGATCGCATCGCCACATCTTATACGGAACCAATATAACTCACCCAACCGCCCATAGATATAATAGTCATTATCTCAATCAAATAAAACCTCATTGTGGTTTTCCAAGTCCACCAATTTTATAGTTGAATTTTCGGCCATGCTTTTTTTCTCTTTGAAGCTTGGATGATCCTGTACAGTGAATTGTGGTGTGTAACCTGCTAAACAGTCGTACACATCTGTCGAATGCACCCCATATCCAGGATACATGGATTTGACTATCCCAACAAATGCCTACATAAACATAGATATTTTTTTGACTTATTGTAAAGCATCAGGCTTCTCTCTCTCGCCAGATTCGCCTGAGATCCTGCTGCGTAAACAGCTCAATACACAAATTGAAAAAGACTTCGATGTTGATTATCCGCCCCAGCCTTAAATACCATACCAACCTACATGATTCCTACATCTGCTTAACCGCTATTGGAAATCGTGGGTACCAAGTGCTGTACAGCTTCTAGCGTCGCAGCTGGACCACCGGCCTCCAGAAGAAGAACATCTCCACCCTTGCCTATAGCAAAGACACCCCTTGTCGTCCCTTTTGGGTGTTTCTTGAAACCCAGGGCTGAAATGAGGGTAGAATCACCGTCGCAGAGCAGGGTATATGGCAATTTTTGCTTGGTTTTGAATGTGGTGTTTGCTTTAGGTGAATCGGCCGACAACCCATAAACAGAGAGCCCGGCGGAAACTAGATTTTGGTACTCATCGCGGAACATGCAGACCTGTTTTGTACCTATTGGCTGTAAGTCAAATTCGACCAGATTTGAGACAAAGTAGACAGGAGATCGAAATACACCATGACTGAAGGTATCAAAAGAACACGCGCTAAAAGAAGCTACTAATGAAAGTGTAAACTTACAGCCTGGAGTCGACGCCCGAGGGTAGGTAAATATCACGACACCAGATTTGCTCGTATCGATAAGGCATTTGAGTGTTGTCTTCGCGCCCTCATTCGTCTCAATTTCCCCACCAAAGTCATCTGCAACGATCACATCGCCAACCTTGGGAATGGTCCTAGTTACAGTGCTCGAGGCAATCTCAGCTTTACCCGTTGGCTGTTTTGGTGAAGTAGTAGGTTGTTCTGTTTTCTTGCTTTTCTTTATAGGCGCTGGGGTTACTGCCGGGGCCTTTCGCTTTCGTAGTTCAACCATTTTTGTTGGAATTGATCACACTGATCGCACGTATAAAATGACAGATGGGGTTTATATTGGGTACTTGACAATCAATGAATTGCAAGAAGTAATTAGCTTGCCAGGACAGTAATGCGGCCATGCACTTAGTGATTAGTAGCGCGTAATAGTTGATTAGTACAAATTATGTATCTTAGGTAATGGCTGGGTTATCAACATGCTCGTGATGATCTGACTCGGGTCATGGCATTTGATTAGTATTCCTTCTCCACTGGCGCTGACGTCGAGGCATAATCAGATAATCTTCTTGAGGCATCGATGGTATCGATTATCCTGTCACAGTTATGCTAACAAGTTTGCCCCATTGGTTGACTAATTCTATCTTAAGAAAATAAAGTATATGGGTCTTTTGGCACAATGTAAGACACCTCAGTGACGGGAGAGGTTAGTGTGGCTAACAATAACGGTATTCTGCCGGAAAATCCCGACCCACGGCCGAGCCCCTGCCTTCTCCGTTTGCCCTGGAGCACATGTTACGGGAGGGGAGGAACTCAAACTAGAATTTTCTTTCCCTTTCTGGCCATTCCCACTCTTGGTCAATTGCCACTCACACGCATCCTTAACTGGCGCCCTGTACCAAAGTTGAATCATACTTATTTTGTAGTTGAAAGTTTGCCTTCGTTTCATATTGGTATATATTTATTTGAACTTGCATCCCATCACACCCGATCGCAGGAAACACACACTAAACAATAACCACATCGTCTTTCCTATATGTCTTTCGATATCTATCGGGTTTCCATATTGTGACCATATTCTTTCGACTACTGCTAAGGTCTGATCCGGCATTTGTATCGGAAGCCTTGTTTTAGGGTCCCGCCGTATCAGAATCATGAAGGTGTTCTCCTCGGCTTGCACTTTCAATTATTCTTGGGAAGAAGTTTCGACGGCGAACTGGCGCAAGTACTGCCCATGGAATGACAAGTCTACCCATGTTGTGGGGGTTGATACATTATCTCGCACGGTTGACTCCCAGACTGGCATCGTATGTCCTGTCCCTAACCTGGAAAGAGTGACTTTTTTAGTGATTTGTTGACTCACATGAGGATTTTAGTTACGGACGGAACGTCTAATCACCTGTTCACAATCTGCACCGCAATGGATTTCTTCGCTATTCGGAGGCGACGCGACTTCACACGTTTACGAGGTCTCGTATGTTGACCCGGTTTCGAAGAAAGTAACCATGTCCTCGTCCAACCTCACATGGTCCAACCTCCTAAATGTCCGAGAAACCGTTATATATAAGCCATCCATCCACAACCCATCTTCGATCACGGATTTCAGCCAAGAGGCGAAGATCACTGCGCTTTGCGGCGGGTGGCAGAAAATCAAAAATAAAGTGGAAGAGGCTAGCGTGGAACGATTCAGTCAAAATGCAATCCGGGGCCGTGAGGGGTTTGAGGCCGTCCTTGAGATGAGCCGGCGAGTTTTCAGCGAGCAACGTGAGCTGAACAAGGAGAAACTTCAAATTTGAAGTCTGACTGTTCGGTTGGAAGCGTTCTCGATACTGGGCGATGCTCCACCACACCACTCCATATTGAGCATTTGCATACATCGGCATCGGCGTTCATGAACCTTTTCAAAAGTCTCATTCATCTCGAGCGCACGGCGTGGCTTGGCGTTTTTCGTTCTCCTTCTCGGGTGTATTTCCATTATGACCTGTTTTTTCTGTCTACCCCATAGCATCTGTTGTCTGTTGTTGTTTTGCAAGCACGGTTTACGATTATGTATTAAGAAAAATAGATAGTACGGTGCGATCTAATAAGATATTAGACAGAAGCAGAAAAGAAGCGTCGACATCTGTATGCTGGTAGACCGACTTGTCACTTCGTGTGTACTCTTAGAGACGGGATTGTAAACAGCTACCACAGCACGAATAGGGTCCCATGGTTTGATTAATATTCTGATCGGATCATAATTTAGTGGCCTGGCGGTGTCGATCGTATGACGATCATATTAACCAGTAGATATATACACTTGATGAAACAGAGCATGCCCAAGACAGCCTTTGGCAAACAAATAACAGCACAATTAACCTATGAGGCCTCCCAAAACCACGCGGCTAACACCCGAAACTTCACTTTTAGCATTATTACGGCTTGCGTCTTCGAACTCTCGCACGACTCCCGCCACCATGATCTTTCGAAGTCTTGCATCTGCCTTGGAGAACAATTCGCCCAATGCAACAGTGCAGATAGAGGGTGTCGACACCAGAGACACGAGCCGTGTATAGCAGTCTATCAACACATCGCAAAGAGTTACGAATGTCTCAAAATAGTCGGGCTCAAAGGGCAATGACGGTGTCAGCAGATAAGAGTATTCTTCCCCAGGAAGAAGCTCTGAAGCCTCCGTGTGGGGGAAGGAGGCGGCAGCGGCAGCCGTAGTAGACGTGGTAGCATTCCCTGCAAGTCCTTTCAGATCCGATGGGTCGCTTGACTGCATGGGTAAGCCGATCTCGGTTGCAGAGCTGGCCCTTCTTGCTTTAGTGCCGGCATGCGCGGCACGTTTGAACATCTGTGGGATACGCGCTCTGGCTAATGTTGAAGACGAGCTCCCATCTGGTGGGTGGACTTGTTGGAAGGCTTCGAATTCAATCAGAAGGGCGTTGAGTGCCCGCAGGTATTCACCAGGTGTCGAACTGACGTCTAGAATCGGCGGGAGTGATAAACCAAGGAGGAGATAATTGATTGCACGACGGGAAAGCTTCCGATGCTCAAAATAGGGAATTCGACCGATATCAGCTCTAGAAAAGTGTACCGTGTTGAACCAATAAATTCGGCCCTCATGGCTGGAAGAAAAACAGTTTAGTAGTCGCTCATACTCCTACGCCGTATGTAGACGATTAAAAGAGTTGGCAATAAAGAATTGCGGGAGAAAGCTTACGCCTTTTTTAGGTAGTCCAGAGTAGAAATTCGTTTCGTAGCCATGTCGTGGATATGCTGATAGATTGCCGCAGCACTCTGTGGCCCGAATGCTCCGCTTCCAGCCGTTAATGGAGGAGGTATGCTGCCAGTCGTGACCTCGTGGCCAATACTGGATTTCGCGGTGTCCCTACGAGACAGGCTCGGGGCGAATGTGGAGGAAATCATATCTGCTCGTGGAGACTGACAGGGCTCTTTGCTGAGCAGCCTGCTCTCAGAAGGAAACCGAAGCACTCAATATGTGGAGATATGAGCGGCCAAAGCAGCTCGTGCATGTGTTGAGTTGTGGGGTATAGCAAAAGGACCGAAAGTTCTATGCGGAATGCGGGTGAGAATGCGACGAGACCTTCCTTGACTAGTCTACCCTTGGCCTGATAAGATCTCGTTCTCCACCTTACCCCTGGGGCTCGCCCATTGTCCTAAATGCAGGTTTTATACACCGTTCATGTAAGGGCTCTTAGTCAAATTTTTGGCTTGTTTGACCTTTTGAAATTTTGACAATGAAAAGCAAATACATAACATCAGGGTGCGATGACCTTTCTCTGTCAATTCTTCTGCTGTTTGGAAGAGCTTAACCTATACCAACCAACAATGGATTGAAACTCTTTATCGAAGAAAAAAATAAAAATAAAAATAAAAATAAAAAATAAATTAAACAAATAACTTAATAACTAAATAACATGGTATAACTTGCAAGTTATTACTATAGATCTCGTAGAAATTCACAAGTAGTTCCTTCATATCGATCACTTGTAAAACCATACTTCTTATGGAGACATGCATGGGGGCGTCCTCCCACACTACATAATTGAGGCTACCTTTCCGTATACAGTACTACGCTGTGCCTACTACTCTGTACGTTGTATGGAAATGAAATTAATCAGTTCTGTACAATTAATATATACCGAATCGGTTTTTTGGAGGTAATTTTCGTCAACCCGACAACCCACTACCGAGTCGCCGACCAGACTCCACCCCGGGAGTTATGCCCCTCACCCGCCGCCTCTCCCTCCGCCTCCCCCTCCTTACCCCCCTCCTTCCCCCTTCACCCCTCCGCCTCTCTTTTCCAAGTTACGTGTAGCCCGTCGACTTACAGTTCCTGTGAGAACCTCGATTTGACTCGACTGCCGATAGCACCATCTACATACTAGTACGCCGCCAGACAATTATCTAGGATGAGCAACCGTCCCGAAGAATCAGTCCCCTCTCCGGGGGAGTGGCCTGTGGACCCGCAGGAGGACATTCCTATCTCAGATGATAGAATCTGGGTCGATGGATGCTTTGACTTCAGCCATCACGGTAAGGCAGCATTCGTTCTTATGGTATAATGACACGCCCTAATCAGAATCGTGATCTCCAGGGCATGCGGGAGCTATGCTCCAGGCTCGTAGATTGGGGAAAGCACTCTATGTTGGGGTACATTCCGATGAAGCAATTCTCGAGAATAAAGGCCCTACAGTGATGACATTGAAAGAACGGTTAGTTTACATTTGTTGACTGTCCTTTCCTCCTTGCCCTTCGCCGCTGACACCGGCCAACGCACAGTGTAGCTGCAGTAGAAGCTTGCCGTTGGGCAACCCAGTGTATTCCCCATGCCCCCTACGTGACGTTTCTGCCGTGGGTCTCCCACTACGGTTGCAGATATGTTGTTCACGGAGATGATATAACGTCGGATAGTAACGGAGACGACTGCTATCGGTTCGTCAAGGCCGCTGGGCGCTTCAAAGTAGTTAAACGAACCCCTGGCATCTCCACTACTGATTTGGTTGGTCGCATGCTTCTATGCACGAGAGGTCATTTCGTCAAAAGCGTAAAGGATACACTTTCCGGCGCGGAAGGGTCCGGTTGTCAGGAAGAACGTCAGCAGTCCGCTGCATACCTTGCTCAGCAGATCCGTGATTATGCCACAGATGAGACTGGCCTGAATCCGGGGTCCAAAGTCTGGCTTTGGAGCGGGTCCAGCTCGGCCAAGCTTGACGACAAAGTTGAAGAGCCTGGATCATTTGAAACACTCGTGGATGGTCGGTCGCCCAGACCAGGGCAGCGAGTCGTTTATGTTGATGGGGGATTTGATCTCTTCTCTTCTGGCCACATTGAATTCCTCAGACGGGTCTTTGCCCTCGAGGAGTCGCAAGGTCGCGAGCGCGGCTGGTACGATGCTGCGCAGAGAGAAAACAGAATCAAAACTTGTGGGGAGGACTATCCCCCAGCCTACATTGTCGCTGGTATACATGACGACAATGTAATCAATCACTGGAAAGGATTCAACTATCCTATAATGAACATATTCGAACGTGGGCTATGCGTGCTTCAATGTCGTGTAAGTCGCAAGGGCCCCCTCCCCCACCTGGTGATTTGGACGTGTGTCTAGTAACCGACACATATCTAATTTGTCTTGTTCTAGTATATCCATGCTGTCATCTTCTCGGCGCCGTTTTCCCCAAGTGCACCTTACTTGAAGACTATGCCATTGGGTGTCCCTGATGTCGTCTACCATGGCCCGACTACTTTCATCCCGCTCACTTACGATCCATATACAGCGCCCAGACAAATGGGAATTTTCAAAGAGACGGGCACCCACCCATTTCAAAACGTCAATGCTGGAGAGATCGTCGAGAGAATTCTCAAGAGCAGGGAGGCGTACGAAGCGAGACAGCGTGCGAAGCTGCAAAAAGGCGCCGTGGAGGAATCTGTGCGGTCGAAAGAGCTCTCAGGCTAGGGCGGAGCTAATTAGCAACGAGATATTGAGAGCAACAATGTAACTATTGTATAGAATTGGGGATTGGTCATAGCATAGCTTAGGTACTAGCTGCAAGAGTAAACACATGTAAATGATATGGCTTTGGTTTCGATTTCCGTTGATAGATGTTATTGTTACACTAGTTACAAGGCAAATGGATGGTCAAGACAATCCCCGTTATTGTGGTCAAGTGGTGCACATCGGAGATTTCAGTCCGATGCTACCAGTACTTCCTTCTCCTCAAGGAGCTTCGCGAGCTCTCCATTTTGATGCATCGACATCAAGATATCGCAACCGCCGACAAACTCCTTGTCCAAATAGAGTTGTGGGATAGTAGGCCAGTCCGAGTACTCTTTGATACCTGATTTGAGACGACATGTTAATATCGTTGCCCGAAACGATGCGAGACAGGTTGTAGTAAAAGCTCCAAGCACAACTCACCTTGACGCAGTTCCGAGTCTTCCAGCACGTTGAACGCAACGAACTTCTTGGGATCCACCCCTTGTAAACCAAGAATCTGTATGCTTGCCCGAGAAAAGCCGCACTGTGGGGTTTCCGGGGTGCCTTTCATGAAGAGGACAACGGGGGCAGAGGCAACCGCTTTGTCAATAGCAGATCTTGTTTCCGTAGACAATAGGCGGGCGTAAATTGCAGAGGGGAGCCTCAAGGCTGGAGCCTTCGGTGGCAACGCGCATGATGGTCGCGAGATCGACCGAAATGCCTGTATACCGTGTAAGCCCAGGGAATCAAGTCAAAAGAATACTGCAAGAGACTCTGGCGACGCAGGGGAATAACATGATAGACTTACACATGAAAAGGCTGTTCGTGCAAACATGATGGTAGAATCGGCGAGTTTACTTATATTACAGTATTCACCTATATACCTGTTGTGAAGGTTGGGGCGCTCAAGTATTGGAGGCTCTTGTAAATCATCCTACCCGGGACCGACAGTTACTCAGCTTGCCTAGGCCAATCATGTCACATGATTGTGATTTATAATTGGGCGTCACTGTTGTTAATTTATGACATAGTCGATAACCGCTCGTAAGGCGGTGAGTGACGAACGCCGATGTACCCCCCCCCACGTGGGAATTGTGATGATGGTACACTCCGCGCAGTTTACGGTTGTCTATGTGATCCATTGCCTCCTCCAATTGTCATAATGGACAATTCATCCCCCCCTTTCTCGGCTCAAGAGCATCTACATGGCAACAAAACCCACATCCTGCTGGCTGCTAGCGGGTCAGTCGCCACGATAAAGCTGCCCAACATTGCAGAAGCACTTGGTCGCCATCGCAATGTGGCGATTCGTATCATTTTAACCGGGTCTGCCGCAAAATTCCTGAAGGGACAAAGCCCGGAACAGCCTCACTATGAGGACTTACAGCAAATTCCGGGTGTGGACGCTGTCTACCACGACGAGGATGAGTGGAAGGATCCGTGGGTTCGCGGCAAGCCGATTTTGCATATCGAGCTCAGGAAATGGGCTCATTTACTGCTCATAGCTCCGTTATCTGCGAACAGTATGGCTAAAATGACAATGGGGTTTGCGGATAATCTTCTCCTATCTGTCATCAGGGCATGGGACACGACTGGGATTGTGGACGGAGGCTTTAAGAAAAATAAACCGCTGGTTGTTGTTGCGCCTGCTATGAATACAGCTATGTGGAATCACCCAATCACAAAGAAACAACTGGGCATCTTGCGGGATGAATGGGGATATACCGATGCAACTGATGAGGGTTGGGTGTCTATTCTGAATCCAGTAGAGAAGCCACTTGCTTGTGGTGATACGGGAAATGGTGCCATGATGGATTGGAGAGACATTGTGAATGCCGTGGAGCAACGTATAGGCTTAACAGTAGCTGACCCCAACCATGGCAATTAAGAGGCATGTCATCTGTGAAGTCAACATTCAGAAGCTTCTTGTGCCGGAGGATTCCGCTCTTCGTTTGATACATAGAACCCAGTGATTTGAGCTATGTATTCAAGAAGAAGTCCCGCGGTGATACCGCCACCTGTCAGCAAGCAGCCATTTTTGAACCACCACCAGCAATTCTCAACGCTCTTGAGACGAACCCTCCAGATCATGGTGCCAAGCGTAAGAATGGCACTTCCGCAACTGCCAACGAAGAAAACAGGGCCGGCTCCGACCGCTGCCCCCGCGGCGCCGAGCAGTGTGACTTGGGCAACGGCTAGAGCAGAAAGAACGCCCTTCGTGTTGTTTTCGTGACGAAGAGCAATGGATTTGATTCCCGCGGCCACGTCATCCTTGATATCCATATGTGCGTAGATCATATCATATAGAACGGTCCAGGCAATACAGCTCGAATAGAGTGCCGCCGCAGCTTCCAATGCGTCACGGTTCGAAAGAAGATCGACCCCTAGTGCCGGAAACCCCATAATCGCACCCCATGAGAACGTAAGGCCTAGGACAGCCTGCGGATAATAGGTGACGCGCTTGGCAAGAGGATATGTTGCCACGAGCAGCAGGCTAGGGATGCCGTACCACAAACATTGGGTTGGAAAGCTGAGGAGAACTCCAAGTCCAGCTAGTAGTTGAAAGCCGGTAAAGACGATAGCATTTTCCGGAGAAATTGCTCCTCTAGCAATCGGACGAAATTTGGTGCGCTCGACATGGGGGTCCAAATTTCTGTCCCAAAGGTCATTGATTGCACAGCCGGCACCTCGCATCACCAGGGCTCCAGTAAGGAATAAACCGGCAGTCCCTAAGACATGCAAGGGGGTTGCTGTCGATGAGATTGGTGCCGCAAGAAGCGTCGAAAATGCGCATGGAAAAAAGAGGTAGTATGTGCCCGTGGGCTTATCGAGGCGTATAAGCTCAGCGTACGGGACCCATCGCCGAGGTAGACGCGCAATCAATCCGGTCTGTGGAGGGGAGTATTGTGCCGTCGACTTTTGCTCCACCTCCGTTGGGGTGTTTGCTATTGGAAGCGACGAAATCGGTTTTTGCGAAAAATTTCTCGTAGATGGTGTATTTTTGGAATAGGTCGAACAAGGCTTGAATAGAGTTTTAGTGGAATTACGGCAGAGTGTCATATATTGAGATCGAGAATTAGGTTGTAATATTGACTGCCTGACTCTATTATGGTGAACGGTCTTCCCTGATGTTGGAGCATTTTGTAATAGTGCGCGACGCAATGGGGAAGAGGAAGCGCACAATATCATCTTGTAAAACAACCCAAAACGGGGATGAATCAATCAAATAGAGAGGGTGCAATCGTTTGATAAATCGAGCAGATGAGGTCAACAGCGAAGCATGGTCCCCAATTGAGCGAAAAGATTTGGCATAGGATTCGGAGATGGACTTTGCGCGATAAGTTATTTCGCGATTAGTGGAGCCGGATCTTCGTCCGGGTAACTGGTGGAAACATCGAGTGACAACGGCAAGCTTGGATTTCTGTTCAAATGTTCAATTGGTCAGACAATTGAATAGCGAGCACCATAACCAAATGAGGAGATTATATAGTAAATTGATATCAAGAACTGAATTGACGGTGTTGTTGTCTTTTTCGCTCTCCTTTTGCAAGAGGCTTGCAATATCTCACGTGATAGCAAGAAAACGACCCCACATATGAAGCAGTCAGTACTGTAGCGGGTTGATCAACACACGAGAAGACAGAGGAAGAACAAACCAACGCGTTTTATGCGGGCAACAATACCTCACAAGTTTCTCTCCTCTTGGCTACAATCCAGATTTTTGGATTAAGCTATCATCATGTCTGCCTTTACCCATTCATAATATCCAAGACAAGAAAGATGTCCACGTCAAGGAATAGTTAAAAAAAAATACCTATCCTTGGTTCTGAAGCTCTTTTGGAAGTTCCTCTTGAGAAAACCTTCAGTTCAGGTACCGCTAGCCCACCACAAATAGCAAGGCCACGGTTTACACTTCTTGTTGACAAATTGTGTCAAGTAAATGTCCATTTCAAAGTACTAGTTCAATGAGATGCGCCATTGTCCGCCAAATCTATGACACCTGATACCCGGACTGGACAGCCTGCACCCAACTGACCTGGCGCTCTTCATATCCCGTATTGAACCGCATTCGATCTCTACCTGAAAGTGTATCCGAAATGCCAAATCAACGGACACGAGCGGCTTTCGAGCCGATATCCCCCGCTATCGATGTTCCAGCGCTCGTGGAGTCAACGCCAAATTTCGAATATGTGACAAGAATCAGTTGCGAATCAATAGACGACAACGGGCTTGAAAATTTTGAGAAGCTAGTTTTCCTTCACGTTATCCTCCGTGGAATGCCTCTAGTTATCGAGGGATTCAATGGAAGGCTAGACAGTTCCTTATTTTCAGAAAAGTGGTTACGAACCCACTATTCGACAAAGAGTAAGTAACTGTGCATTTTGTGTTTATCTTTTGCCCTTGCTCTTGCTTTCGCCCACTGGCTGCTAACCCTCTTTCTGTAAGCGGAGGTCGCCAGGAACCTCACAACGAAGACTGACCTTCCTCTCACAATCGGCCACTATTTGAAGAATATGCCCATGCTCGCAAATCAGTGGACCACATTCAACTATAAAGACCCTGAACGTCAAAGAATTTACTTGAAGGATATTGACTGTCCAAAGCAATGGCACACTCATCTAAAGAAGATCATACCTCCCACCCTTTTCTACCTCAACAAGTCTCGGGAAGATTTCGAAGGTCCCGGGGCAAATACCGCCTCGATATCTGATGAAAATGGTGCTCCGGAGACCCAAATACCCAGGGCTGGTGATCTCATGAGTTGCCTTCCTCCCAACATGCGTGCTGAAAATCTGATGTGTTATATCGGCCATGAGGGTACTTACACCCCAGCCCATCAAGAAATGTGCGCCAGTCTTGGTCAAAACATAATGGTTGAAGCGTCAGATGGTTCCATTGAGTATGGGAAAGCGACTAAGCCAGGATCTTCAATCTGGTTTATGACAGAGACCAAAGATCGTCATGTTGTGTCGGAATATTGGCTGTCGATGTTGGGTCACGACATTGACATTGAAGATCATTTTGCTCAGATTGAAGCGTGGAAATCAGCCCCCTTCAAAGCATATGTTGTTGAACAGAAACCAGGGGATTTCATTATCATCCCGCCCTTGGCTGCACACCAAGTGTGGAACCGAGGTACAAGAACAATGAAGGTAGCTTGGAATCGTACTACTGCAGAAACACTAGATCTGGCTCTGAATGAAGCATTGCCGCACGCCAGGATGGTTTGCCGGGATGAGCAGTACAAGAATAAGGCAATCGTGTTTTACACCCTTGAGTATTACTCGAGTATCTTTGCCAGACACGAAACGGGCGGTACGAGGACCCAACAATTACAAAAAGATTTTGAACATGTTTTTATCTTGTATACAACTATTCTCATCTCTGAGTGCTTTCCGAGCGCGGAAGTTTGCCCCAAAAAACAGGATGTTGAATATATCCCTTTCGACGGCAGTATAACTTGCTCTTATTGCCGTGGCAACATATTCAACAGATTTCTAACTTGTCCGTGGTGTGTGGGTGAAACGGATGACTCCTACGACATCTGCATGGAATGTTTTGCTATGGGAAGAAGTTGTGCCTGCATATCCAGGTTGAAGTGGGCTGAGCAATTCAGATGGGATGAGCTCACTGAGAAGCATGAAAGGTGGAGACGCATGGTAAACCACTTTCCGGGCGATAAGCGAGTTCAGTATAACTCCTTGTTAGACATAATGACCGAATTGCAGAAGGAAAGGAAGACATTGGCAGAGATCTGCTACGAACAATTAAGATGTCGGCCCTGGAATGACATATCAAAGCCAGTCGTCCAAGAAGCCCAAGAAAAACAAAGCGATTCGGAAACAAGCGGTGTTGTCCGAAAGCGGAGGAAAACCAATGGCAACCGCAAGTTCGACCAAACTGGCCGATGCCACATCTGCAAATCCAGTGAACCGAAGTGGCGGCTCGCTTGTTGTTCAGAATGTCAGTTGGAATATTGCTACGGCAGCCTCTTCAGAGCCTTCAATATGAAACCGCAGGACGTCATGGAAATGAAGACCTGGAAATGCCCGAGGTGTGATAAGGTTTGCAGCTGCGCTGCATGTCGTCGAGATCCTTCGATGACTCCTTTTGAACCCACAATCACACTTCCCGGTCATGATACTGCAAAGGTAGCTGATCCGCGTAGTGTGGAGAGCTTAGTGGACTTCCGCCAGTCGAATTCTCAATGGCTGAAGAAAGCAGGAGATGACGATATTGGTCGACTGAGGAAACACCAAGAAGAGGCTGATGCGAGAAGAAGCCAGTCTCTATTGGATCATTCCATCCAATTGGAGGAAATAATGCCGGAGCAAGATCGAACACCAACCTATAGCCCTCAAAAGGGCTTCTTGGTTGAGAGCTATCCAGGTGAATTCGGAGACATACCGGTGGACCCTGCACTTGAGATGTCAGGCAACTCGGTCCCAAGTCTACCCGATTCAAGAAATCAATCAAGTGTTAAAGAATAAGGAACAATTCCGACATGTCATAAAAGCAGACTTGGATCGTTACGTAGATGCTGTTTTGAATACAGGCTTGGAATGTGTTGAAAATATTGCGGCTGCAATCGTCACATTGTGTGCCATTGAGATAACTAGATCCAATCTACTTTCAGCGAACTAGAATTCAACGGTCAAATTAGACAATGGATGTAGGATGGTGCATATGTAGGTCAACATGGCTGTCCGAGCCCACTTCCAAGAGAGTTGAAATGTTTTGTTAATAAGCTTTGTTTCACTCGGTCCTGCTAAGCTCCTTTATAATCGTATCGCAGTTTTTCAAGTTCTTCGATGTTCACAGAGACCATTAACCTTCGGACAACAAAGACGATTACTAACATGACTGCAGAAAGATGAGCCTCGGTTTTGTTTTGCATGCATGTATGCAGTTTTCATGCTTGGATCCAAGGACAGAGACGCACCTCCTGGAACGACATATGTAACTTGTCGGTGGCTGAGTGATGATTCCACTCGGGGAAGAAAGACGTATGATACCGTCAGTAGCCCACTGACTATGATGTTTGCGAGCAAAAGATATTCCAGGATTGATGTTGGAGCTTCTGGCTTGAGAGCTGCTTGTGTAAATCTGGAATCGGTCTTTCGCAATGGCATGTACTTCATGATGTAAGCAGTGGTGATCAACGAAGCGATGCCGAGCAAAGCTAGCAGCGGCTCCAATGCTCTCGAAGAGCCGGCCAGCAACTGTGGAACGAATATTATGGTAGATAGGAGTGGGACGATCGCAAACATGTTCTATAAGCAGATCATGCCATCGCTTCTTAGTAAAGGCTAGAACACTGTCATATGTGCAGCAATTTGGAGAAAGTTACACTGTATTCTGCATTTCGTTGGTCAATCTGCGTACGCAGCTGATCGAGCACCGACTCCTGTTCTGTAGAATGGTCATTAAGTGTATTAGGAATATATGCACCGCCATGGTGTAAAACCAACCCTCATCATCTAGTTCTGCGCGGCCCTGTTCGTCATCGTCCGAGTCGTCGGGATAGCGGAAGGCCTTGCGGAGTCTCGGAGTAGCCATGATGTAAACATTTGGGTCTATCCACGATAAAGGGGTGGGAACATAAGGGGATCTCTCGATTATACAATAATAAATTAATACGAGAGCGTTGGAGAAACGGTAGATTAGAAAAAAACACGCTGGGCGCAAAGTAGACAGACGGTTTAGTACTTGGGCAGGTTTGACCTGTTTGGCAACTTTGTTCCGCTTACAACTAACTCTCTTTCCGATAAATCCCACCACATCGCACGATCTTGTCTCCTTTGCCAGCCTCACGATTTGAACGAGACCCAGGCCAATCCTGCCCGTCATGACTTTACAAGCGGCACAGAGGCGCATAGCGCTCTCTCGACTTCCGACTTTTCGCAAACAGACGAGCGCCCCGCGTCGCAATCTTATACCCGCGCCGCAGTCGAATTCAGGCCCATTGATGGAACGACGGGCGGATCGCGAACTACCCTCCGTGAAGCCAGACCGACGCTGGCTGCGGACTTTGCCCCTGTTTGCGGTCGCCGTGGGAGCCGGTCTGCTCGGTATCTTCAACTACCAGAAGTCGTCGTCGAGCGTGGTCAGCAGTAACCTCTACGCCCTTCGGACGTCGCCTCGCGCACGCGAGATCCTGGGCGACGAGATTTATTTCGCCCAAAAGATACCGTGGATCAGTGGGGAGATGAACCAGCTCCATGGACGCATCGATATCTCCTTCTGGGTGAAGGGCACCAAGGCGCAGGGGAAGATGAGATTCAGAAGTATCCGGCCAGACCGCATGAGCTACGTTAGTAGTACCCGTTCACCAATACTATATCAGTATGACATGTCCCGCTGATGGTCTTTAGTTTCGTACCGAGGAATGGAGTCTGGAGACGGAAGATGGGACTGTAATCCCGCTTCTTACCAGCGATACCGATCCATTCCGTCAAAGTGATTGAACAAACCCGGACACTATCTGAAAGTTTATAAGTTTGGGCGAGAAACCAGGAGATTTGTATATCACAAGTTATCATTATTTTCTTTGCATATTCCAGGCGTACCAGGATTCTTCCATCTTTTGTTGCAGGAACTTCTCCGCTTTGTGCTTTACGGTTACAGGACTTGCTCTCCTGGGGCTTTGCGCCGTGGATGAGCGGGTCGACACAATTGGGACCGATAAATAGGACATCATTTATGTATCATATAAAGAACGCCGCTTTGAAAGAGACAACAATACCAACAACGTAGTTGTTGGAACTAATATACATTTTCATAGAAACACCTGCCTCCCAAGCCACCCTGAGCCATTGTGAACTTCACGCAGTCGGCTCGGCGGGAGTCTCCGCGGGAAGCTCAGCGGGAGCTACTTCAGGCCACGGCTTCTTAATCGCATCCTGTATCCGTACCTGGCAGCCTTTAGGTCCGCTAACAGCGCCTGAAATAAGTCCACATATTAGCAAAAAAAGATTCAGTCAAGGAAGGAGGGCATATTTACCCTGGACGACAATAATCCCGTTCTCCGGGTCGACCTTGAGGATCTTCAGGTTCTGCACGGTATTTTGCTGATTTCCCATATTTCCCGCCATCTTCTTTCCAGGATACACACGCGAACCGCCACCCTGACCGGGGCCCGAGGAACCCATCGAACGGTGCTTCAAACTCACACCGTGACTGCGATCCTGACCGCCGAAACCATGTCGCTTCATCACACCGGCAAAACCCTTACCCTTGGCGTGCGACCGCGCATCGACATACTGGCCCGTCTGGAACCAGTCGGCGTTGATCATCTGGCCGACGGGCAAGAGGCCGGCCTCGTCCTTGACTCGGAATTCGTAGACGTGTCGTTTCGGCGAGACGCCGCTGGCGGAGAAATGGCCGAGAAGCGACTTCGTCATATTGGACGGGTGCTTCCAGCCGGAACCAAGCTGGACGGCGTTGTAGCCGTGTATTTGGCGTGTTTTGTGAGAGACGACTTCGACTCGATCGAGCTGGAGGACCGTGCAGGGGACGCGCTTCCCGGTTTCGGGGTCAAAGAGGCCCGTCATTCCCTTCTTGATGACAATGGTGCCGGTGCGGAGAGGCAGCGTTTTCGATTTCCGTTCCAGAGCGGCGGTGGGCGTCGATTTGAGGACAGGTAGATCGGCGCCGACATTGAAGCGGGAGGCTTTGGGAGGGTTCAATGACCGGATACCGAATGACCGGGTGGGAACATTGGCGCGGATAATGGTGAATAGGGATCCCTTTGGTAAACAAGGGAGCTGGGGGAGATTCCCCAAAATGCGTGGTGGCATGGTAGGCGAGTGGTGGTTGGGATAATCTATGTTGGATCGTCCGGTCTGGTCTCTCCTGGCTGAGATTTTTGTTTAGGACTGCGGAGGTTGCGCTGGCGGTGATGGAAAGGGAAGGCGGTGTGGGTGCCGTTCTTGCACTGCAGCATTCCTCTGCCCGCCGGGTGATCCATTTGATGACGGAAACCCGGTGCGCCGGCAGGCCGAGCGTCGGAGCTTTTCCCGCTCTATTTTTTTTTCTCTTTGGCATCGATCTCACTTCAGCTCTTCTCGAATTACTACTGGCATGCTGTCAGAATCACAGCGGCACATATCCTAAACGTCATATAAATATCCACTATATTTTACTGCTCCCAATATATTACATCCCACCAATCTAGCTTGGTTATTTTCTTCGCATTCATCCACCATGCACCCTCGGCACCCGCTTCTATCCCGCTGGTTCTCCCAAGCAATGCAGGGCGTCCGGCGATCACCGATGTCAACAACAACAACAACAGCAGCCAAAACCCCCTCGATCCTCCAGCAACTCTCAAACGCAAGCCGCCTGCGACAACCGTTCAGCACCACCGCCACCAAACGCACCACCCCCCACCTCCAGAGCCGCACCCTCCCGGGCCGGATACACCTCAAGGGCAATGGCAACTTCCAGCGCCGGTTTTTCTTCTCGTCGCGGGCCAAGAACTCCTCGCAGTCGGGATCGGCGCCGTCGCTCTCCCAGCGCCTAAAGACCCTCTCCAAGGAATACGGCTGGTCGGCATTGGGGGTGTACCTGCTTCTCTCGGCGATGGATTTCCCCATCTGCTTCCTGGCAGTGCGTTGGCTGGGCGTGGAGCGGATCGGTCGCTACGAGCACATGCTCGTGGAGTCGGCCAAGGATGCTATGCAGCGGGTGTGGCCTCGCAGTGAGGAGGAGGCTGCTAGCGAGGAGGCTCAGGAGCAGCCTAGCAAGGAGGAACAGAAGAAAGGGGAAGCGAGTATGTCATCATCCATTCCCTCCTCTCCCTCTGAAACCACATGCGTTTTTTTTTTTCCCTTGAAAGAGTGCGGTGTACTAATCTCGAAATCAGGTCTCTGGACGCAGGTCATGCTCGCTTACGCCATCCACAAAAGCCTCATCTTCATCCGAGTGCCCCTCACCGCAGCCATCACCCCCAAGGTCGTGAAGACCTTGCGGCAATGGGGCTGGGACATCGTAAAGGGCAAGCCAAAGGGCATGTAAGCGTCAGCGTCAGCGCTAGCGCTAGCGCCTGTGTACAACATTAACCGGTGCGTTGTGTACAACATTAAGCGACGCTGTGAATCTTCTGCGTCATATCTGTAACATCTACACTACATTTTTGTTTTATTTATCTTATTTTCTTTTTTTTTTTTTTTTTTGGTTCCCAATTGGCATGCATGGCGGTGTTGCGGTTGCTGTGCTTCTTTGTTGTATGTATAATAGCTGGTAGATCTTATTTATTGGGGCGCATGGTTGTGGACTCTTCTCTCCACTCGCCTTTTACGTCTGATACTATGGAGGAGTAAAAGAGAAGTCCGTCTATTTGACGATTCAAGAGGCACTGGGAACTCCCGGTTTGTATGTTCTGAAGTGTCCCATTCTTTCACATGGGTTGCATGAACTCGATAACAGGAGACTTGATGTCTGCAAATAATACACTAGCTGGCTTGATGGTTATCATTTCAAATATATATATAGACAGATGGATGATAGCTTGATAGATAGGCAATCAATGGCGATGGCATTGCAGCCTAAAGAGGGCCCAGGACCATGTAAAGCGCATGGCTTACATATCAATCGTATCATTGAACCGCAGGATACCATTGGCTTTCATGATTCCATTCACACCTTCAGGCATCTGATAAGCCCATTCAGCCATGCCCATCGTACCCGAGGATGTGTTCATTTCTGACTCCGAGTGATTGGCCTCGTCCGACGTATCAGCCACAAGTACGAGGCCGAGCTCTTTAATCGTCTCAACAAGGGCCGGTACAACATTCTGCGTAAAGTGCATTTCGCGTTAGTCGGAAACATTGACTGACGCCCGGAATGAACCGGGCTAGTAAAGGGGATAAGACGTACCAAAAGGCTCGAACGGCATATCAATCCCATGAAGTTGTTTCCCTGGGCTATGCGTGCCGATTCCTTGATAGACATTGAGGCTCGGCCGCTGCTATCAACATCTGGTACTGTGCCGACGTCACGGGCCAGGTCTCGAATCTGACCGAGATCGTTGCATAGAAGGATAGGGTCTATACGGTTAGATCGAAAAATTAAGGTATCAGGACATATGACCCGGCGCATGGGATGTGATTGTATCAAGGAGGGGATGGGGTCAAACTCACAATTGGGCTGCTTCCAGTTCAAAGCAATGCAAATATTAGGGTTATAAGACGTGAAAACAATAGAGCGCATGAAGTCAGGGTTTTGGTCACGTGCGACACGGGCGTGATCGAAGACATCAGTAAGAATGGCGTCGGCGAAACTGTTAACATCGGCCAGAGAAGTCATGTTCAGGGCGCGTTCCTCCGCGGAAGATGGATAGAGGATAGTAAGGTTGACGTTGAGTTCGATCGGCAGATGCTGGAACACATCGCGTAAGGAGACGAAGGAAGCAGCCAGTCGGCGGTGTGTTTGCGACAGGTCATCGAGTCCATGATGTTGTAGGAAGTCCAGCAGCTGTGCCATATCTGCTCCCCTCTCGACGCCCATAGCCCGGAACTGACTGTATGTCAGATGGCAGATGGGTATCTCAACGCCATGGTGATCAATTGTAAACCGCGGGCATAGGACAGGAACCATGTCCCTAGTGAGCTGCACAAAGAGCTGGACGTGATCTCCCGAGAGACTGGATCCAGTGACAAGGCCATTATGGTCAGAGTCAATGGCGCTGGTCGCTTTCCAGTAGGTTGCAAAATGCGTGATCTCCAAAGGCTCACCATGATACGGCTTGATGACCTGTAACCGGAATTGGAGCTGACCAATTGACCGGAGCCGGGGGTCAAAAAGGGGTAGCGTACATGACCCTGTGCTCGAGTTCTCGGCCTTGAACACTGTCGGCAACGCAACAGACTTAGCAATCACCTTGGAGCCGAACGTGGGAAATATTTCGAAATCCACGGCAAAGGTCTCCAAGTTGTCCACTTGGAAAGAAATCACCCGCGAGTCTTCTTGAATCGGAAGCATGATGGTCCGCGGAATCAAGTCGGAAAGTTTGGAAGATATGGTCAATCGGGCAGCGGGATGCCGGCCAGCTTGATCGAAGGATATCGAACCCGCGCTGCCAGAGTCGAAGATTATCTGGACAAACACTCTCTTGTCCAAGAAGTTGTGACCATAGCGCCGTAGCGGTATGATGGGAGGTGGCAAAGACAAATCCGGGATCCCGTCGGCCGTCTCCATATCGTCAGGCGATGCTGCATCATTGGAGTACGGGTCCGAGGACAGGCTCTCCTGAAGGCTCAACCCATTTAACGTATCAAACGGCTTCCGCGGGGCTTGCGAATGAGCTCGATTGGACCAAAGTAGGAGCATGCATTCCAAATGGCCTTCCCAAGCTGCGTAATACATCGCAGCAAGGCCTTTCTCATCCACGGCGTCGGCGTCGACACCGAGCTCCAACAGGGTCCGTAGACAATCGACGCACCCCTCGCTGGCGGCATGGAAGAGCGGCGTCCATTGGTACAGCTTGTCCCGTTGATTCATATTCGCCCCGTGGTGCTTCAGCATCATCAGCAAATCTGGCGACTGTGACGCACGCGCAACCATATGTTGAGGATAGAGGCCCTCGGCGTCCGGGAGCAATTTGGCATGGCGCTCGAGGAGCATCCGCACGATTGGGAGTGAGCCATGTTGGCATGCCAGGTTGAGTGGGATATGATCTGATTCAGAGGTTGGGTCGATCCGAGCATTACTGCAAAGAAGTTGCTCGGCACAGGCGAGTTGGTTCTTGACGATGCTATGTATCAGTGGGGTAAAGTTGTCGTGGTCCATGACGTCCACAGTCTGAGGGCCTGCGGCCAGGAGATCCCGGACCATCTCCACCCGGCCGTGCATGCAAGCATAATGGAGAGGAATCCTGCCATATACATCGGAACTGGAGATGTCAACACCTGCCTTGAGCCCTGCCTGGAATACGAAATTGCGCCCCGATATAGCGGCCTCGTGTAGGCAATTGCGCTCATTGATATCGTCTTCGGCAAACAAGTCAACCAATCCGCTCTCCACAAGCACTGCAAGCACCTCATCCGAAAATTCGTTAATCGCAGCAAGGAAAGTACGCGTCGCACGATCCCGAGCATCCGCGGTAGACTGCAACTTGGCGGTCCATTCACGTAGCGTCTGGAGATTTCCCGCGGTAGCCGACTGCAGGATCTGGAGATCGAGGTCTTCTTCGTCGGGCCCGAAAGAGGTAGCCATAGTTCGGTCCACTGGCCGGGTCACATCGAACTGTATGCTTTCGCCCTCCGCTCCAGCCTCCAGCTCTAGGCGAGCTGTTGTCGCCCGGTCAGAGAGGTCACGTAAGACATCTCGATTGAAACACGGTTGCACTTCAACGGCGCGGTGAAGATACAGCTCTTTCATGCGAGACTATATAGGTAGAATGTGAGCGCCGCACACCTTTGGGGCGGGGAGAGGGAGGCTCCCCCCGATAGAGGGATCGTTCGGACCTTTGAAGTTTTATCCCACTAATTGGATGGTTAGCTATCCGAATTTGGGGATACTTGAAGGGGTAGGTATTGGCGAACCTTCTTGAGGATCTTGGACATGGCAGTCTCATTGATTTCAACGAATTGCTTTTCGACGATGAGAAAGTCAGCCTCCCTGTGAGCTTCTCCAACGCGCGACTTAAGAGCAGTGGCGATCTACCTGCAACTTATTCAAGTCTCCATCGAACTGTTGGAATCCCTCGAATAGGGTGACGAGGCTTGCCGGGGCCTTTGATTTCGCCGCCGTCCGCGACTGGATAACGCGCTTCTTGTCGAGCAATGTTTTTAACCGCAGTGAGAACTGCGCCAGGGTGAGCCATCTGGACATGTAGCGTGCACAGCGCAATCAGGGCTAACCTCGGCTTCCTTCTGCAAGTAGAACGCATTGACTTTTTCGATTTCTCGTTCCTACCAACGACGTCTCCATGAGAATCGGACCATTCCTTAGAGCTCGAGTTATCCCATACCAGTCGGAAGAAGAACACCTCCTTGTTCGCGCGAAGCGCGGCTTGCGATTCGGGTACATGCGGGGCAGCAGCTGTACCGCTCTGGGCGGGGATTGTGGGCGTCGCACTCAGTTGTTTGATGAGCTGTCGTGATATGTGAGCGTTGTAATAGCCAAAAGCGCACGAGACGAGGAACCTTTTTCAAAGCTTTATAGTTGACGAAACTGGCGGCATATTCGGGAAGGTCGAGCTGTCTGCGCTGGATCTGTTTACCGAACTTCCTGTATTGACCGGTCAGCACTGGATTGTAGGGCTCTCTGCCATGGAACTTTTTTCTTTCTGTATTTTATTCTCCCTTCATTTCTTGTCCCCCCTATCCTTTCCTTTTCATTTTGCCCCGCAGATAGCACCGAAAATTGAGAGGGAAACACATACATCTTGATATGCCTTGCGGGGAATCCAAGGATCTTCCAAGCCCTTGAAGCAGTCGCACCCCGTCAAGGCAAAAGCGGCGCGGCACTGGACAGTCGAAAGAGTTCGCAAAGGAACAGACAGAGTAAGACAATTGGCGGGAGAAAAAAAGTTCAGCAACCAGGACGAAAGAAACGAAGACGGACAGGGAGTGCCCCTCTTTGAGCACGGTAGATAAAGAACAGGGGTGCTGGTGCGGTGCTGTGTAGAAGAGGGATGTGGATGCGGATGGGATGGGATGAATAAACCGAGGACTTGGACCGAAGTGGGGCGGGAAGGATAACTGAGAAACAATCCAGTCGGTGACAACTTAGAAACAGAGGAGGAGGTCCTGCGGTTTGTAGACAAGGGTGGGTATACCCACTGGGGCCAGAGCGAAAATCCAAGGCGGGAGATCAGGTCGTCAATCCCGTGCGTCCGACTGTTGGATCACAAAGTCCGAACCAAACAAGGGTCGAGAGGCCCAGAGGGCGATGGAGTGTCACCGAGAGCCGCGTTGCACGTAGGGACCACACCGAACCATCGGAGAGGACGAATTAGGTATATTGGCTCAAGGAGAATGGATACTTTGCAGCCAGGTAAGTAACACTGATATTCCACCGCTTAAACAGACGGACGAACTGGAAGACAGAAGCCAGTGCGGGGCGGACGCTTAACCCCGGTGGGACGAGAAGGGATGTAGTCGGCTCTCTCGAGGAAATGGTTATTAGTTAGGTCGTTGATTTGATATGTAGTACATAAGTACTAGGACAACATCCAAAGAGCACGTAACAATAGACCACCGACGGACAATATACTATAGGCGGGGAAAATCGCCGACAAGAAATGAAGTTGAAGCCAAAAGGTCGTGGTTGAACAAGGGCGAAGTGGAGCCGGGAGAGCTCTGGGTAGCTGGGGGGGGCGTCTCCGGACCAATTATTGTCCCCGATCCGCCCACGTTCATACTACTTAACCTTACCTCCGTCTATCATATAGTAACCGGTGATATTACCCCTCCATGGTAGCGTGTGTTCTGGCGACCTACTACTGTATTCATCTTATTATGAACCTGGTGGTACAATGACCCGCGGAGGCCGCCGGTATACTGCTTAGGACCAGCCTTGACCAGGAGAATCGTGGCCCATCAGGCGAAGCCAAAGTTAGTTGGCAATCTACTGGCAATTCCTTGGCCCTGGGTCTTACGATGACCTCGATTCGAGACCGTTGCAGCCCAGTCGGAGGAGTCCGAAGATCTCCCAGATCTAGGTCGCACTGGCCTCTTCAGGTAGGAGGAAGTTGCGCCGCACAGGACACCCTTTTTGATAGGAACCTCGGAGGGCCTTTCAAATCTGTTATTTGAGTAGCTTGAGAGAATCACAGCACCAGGGAAAATTTTGTGTATTCAATCATCCTGTCCTAAAAAGATATGAGACACCCTGCATCCAACTGCAGAGACAAGACGCAATCCGTGTATCTTATAGACACACCCAGACCCTAGAATAAACAAAACCACTTTGAAAAGTCCAGACAAGAAGGAAAATGGAGGGAAGGGGGTATGTCCATGTAATGCCTTCCGCGATTGAACCTTCCAAAATCATGAATGTACAGTCGAAGGCCATAAAGTTGCAAAATAATAAGGAAAACGAAAAAACGAGAGCAGTACTTCAAATGCGGGATATATCGACAACAAGAGAGCAAACTGAAGAGAGTCAAAAAATAGAGTAATAAGGAGCGAAAGAAGTAAAGAAGAAAAACGGTAGCGAAGCGGCGGAAACGAAGGTGACGCCCAACTAGACATGGGAAAGAAACGCTGGATAGGAAGCGAGAGAAAGTCCATACACAAGGGGAGAAAAGTAAGGACCAGACGAGGACGAAACCATAAGATCCTATAAGAAGGAACAACAAATTCTCTAGAAGAATTTGTCCGGCCTGACGGGGCGTCGGGGAAGTCCGACCGGATAGTGAAAATGGTGAACAGCGCGAGCTTCTCCTGTCTTGCTGGCCTCTGATTGGTCTTACCAGTTTAAACCAAACGCGATAGTATTGTGAATCGTCATAAGCAACTAGGAGGCCCGGATGCCCTTCTCGAATTCGGTGTATATATATGTATATATACACTCGCGGAAACAAAAACACCAGGAAAGACAAGTCCCTAAAAGTTCTGTGCTATCCCAGCATTCCCTTGTCGAGGAAATACAGCCGGGTTCTCGATGCGTGTGTTGCGACGAGCTTGAACGTCCCGAATCACCGGCTGGCTACCGGGATATGAACCCTCGCCATATGCGCCGTACTGCGATTGCATGTCGTTGTAATAAGGATGGTCTTCATAATACTGGCCGGTAGGGTGGGTGGCAGACATGTGACTCTCGTCCGAGGCCTCGGAGCGGTTGCCTGCCGAATACGCGGACGAGGCATTGGAGGGACCACGGTGGATATCGGTGGTTCGATTGTTGGTGCTCGCTACCGGGGCAGCCCCCAAGACGCCAACTGGCTCATTTTCACTCCCCGCTGCGGGCCCATCCGAGAATTGAATTGTGCCATCGCTGGGAGTCGCGGTGTGGTGATATCCGGGGGCGCTTCCGGCTTCGGACATTGCTAGCCCAACGCCAGGACCACTCGACAAGTTGGTGGACGCTTTGCGACCGGCCGATGTGTTTCCCCACCCTCGATAACCGGACGTGTTATCATCCTTGGTTTCGAAAGCACCACCGCCCATGATAGGAGGCAGAGACGGATCGTTATTCGGGTTGAACCCGTACTCCTCCACCTCTTTCCTTCGCTCCTCTTCGGCCGCCTTCTTGGCTTTCCATTTCCTGTAGAAATACAGTGCGGCCAGAATGATCATCGCTACGGAGCAGACTGGCACCACGACTGCAACTGCGATGGTGCCACCTGTGGAGAGCTTCGATCCACCACTAGCGCCTGAATCGGCAGCGGACGCCGTTGCGGTCGACCCGCTTGTTGTCGCAGTGACGCCATCCGCGGAGTTACCGGTGGTCGTTGGGAGTGGTGAATCGGTCGATGTGATTGTAAGGGTTTGCGGCGCAGTGGTGCCGTCTGTCGGCGTCTGGGTCTCGATGGTCGTGGTGATAGGAGTCGTGTGAGGTTCGGTGGCACTGGTAGAAGTTGATTCGGAGCTGGTAGTTGATTCGGAGCTGGTCGTTGGAGGCTCACTCGACGTGGACGGCTCCTCTGACGAAGTTGAACTCTCTGATGAGGTAGTGGGGGGGGGATCGGAAGACGATGACGACGAAGTGGTCTCCGGAGTCGGTGTCGTCTCCGGGGGAGAATCGGTGGTCGGTGATGGCTCAGGCTCAGACTTCGTCTCACTCGTGGTCGCGGGATCGGTTGCTGTTGTGGCCGCTGTCGGCGCTGCCGCCGCCGCTGCTGCAGCCTTAGCATGTCGTTCAAACCATTACAGACCCTCAACGGTCGCATCAGAAGGGGTGGGGACGGTGATCTACTGTACCGGAAGACTCGGCCATTTTCGGCGCAGACTTGTTCTAAGGCTCAGCCAGATCTGGCGAATTGACCGACCGCGACTGCGCGAAATCGAGTGGAAGAATTACTCCGGGGAGCAATGTCGTCTGGATATTGGGCTTCGAGGGACCAAGGAATTGGGAGAGAAGGTTGTATAAGAGAAAGGAAAGGTCCAGGGAAATGAGAGACGGGAAGGATAGAAATGGAATCAAATAAAAATAGATAGAAGTAAAGGTCCAATCAGTTACTCCATGAGATACTGGTCAAGCAATTGTTGCACTATGCGGAGGGGAAGAGGCGCGAAGAACGCAACACAAGATGTTTGTCTGCCTGGCTCAGGGTCAGGGGTGGGCGGTTGAGTAGGGTCCGATCACAATCGGGGGGCTTACCAAGAAAGATGAGGAGCCCATGAGAAGAGGAAGAGGTCAAGAAGATTAAAAGAAGAAATAAATTGAAAATAGATTAGGTATAGGGTTAGAATCACATTAGGGAAGAAGAAATGAAACAAAAGAACTGAAGAACTGCCGTTCGACAGAGGAAGGGGGAAGACAAATAAGAGAGTGCAGCCGCGTCCAAAACGGAGGAAAAGAGAGAAGAGGGATTGGAAGGGCGAAAGAAGAAGTGGAGAGCATCAAGAATCCAACTGACTAGGTGGTAGCAGGTAGTTGGGTAGGGACGGAGTACCGCGAACGGAGGTCGTATTCTCTTTATTATTATTTTGATTATGAGCAGCGGAGGTATCAAATGTATCATGTATTACAGTCAGGTACGGGAGTACCTTGGATCGAATCTTCCCTCTCCAGGATCATCTGGTTTGCAGCAGTTCATGGAGAAAGGGGCAACCCCCGAATATAAAGATATTTATTGTCTGCCCTACTTGCATTATTGTCAAACCATGTGTCACGGTCAAATCAAAGTCCTGATACATTCACAGGATACATTCAACAACAATCAGTCCTCCGTACCTGATGTAATAATACACACTGCAAGTCCAGTGGAGACCACTAGTAAAAGAGGTATCTTTTCCCACCCGTCTCTTGACTCTCTCTAGTCTCTCCCCTTGACGGTTGCGGGTAAAGACCCTCACAAGACCCATCTGGGTGCTTATTCTTAGCATACATGTCTCGACTTTCTTGCCTCGAAAGAATGTGCATTGATAATTATAGTATCTTCGACTGATGCATCCATCCTTGAGGGACAGTGGGGCCGGTTTCATTTCATTCATTTCGTTTTTTTTTTTTTCAATCTTATTGATCTGTTTATTTACTTATTTATTGATTGTATATCTCTGCTTGCAGCTCAGATGTGGACTTTTCCTCCGCCAATCCAGGAGACGGATCTAAACCAAGTCCGACCGAGTCTTGGTTGTATCAGTAATCTCCAATACCTCACAATATTTTTAACGATGTACTCCGTACAGTAGGAAAGAATCGACATCACGATTACCTCACTATGGTAACTCATCCGTCATTAGCCACTATCTCCTAGATACTATGTAAATACTATGGATCCATCTGGCAGGGAAAGTAAGAAAAAAAAATCGATCAAAAAACAATGATGGCAGCGGCGCCATGACAATCATCATTCATACATAATACTAGTATATTGGAACATCTGATTTACAAGCGCCCCGTTCCTTGGGGTTTTTTTTTTCCATGGGACGGGAACCCATGGAATGGCACTCTGACTGTTTGGTTATGTTTACGAGAGAGAAAAGAAGCCCATGAAGAGAACATGAAACGAAAAAAAAGAAAAGCGAGGAAAAAGGAAATCAAAAATAAGACAAATAAGAGAGGCGAACGAAGAGAAATCATAGAAAGGCACAAGAATAAAAAGAATAAAAAAGATCCTCCCACAAGCCACAGCCCGTCCAAACGAAGAGGTCTAGATCCCCGACCGCTCGAGCGCCCCTCTCAAGGTACTAAAGGTAGGCAATGTCAAAGAGATCAGGCTCTGCCAGGCTTTCGCTTCCCCAAACAAACCGGAAATAGGAGGCGATTGGTTCACCCGATCTACTTTTTCCCATCTTCCAAACCTTTACAGACTCATCCCAGGTTACCTATATGCAGGTTATATCCAGATTATATCATATGTAGGTGTCCATGACATTGACCGATCGACGGATCTTGTCAACGGCTGGTCGGGGTTCCTGTCCACCAATCGAGCCCGACGGCCTGGAGTTGCACCGGCGATTCGATCGGATCTTTTACGGAGTACGGATAGAATGACGTTTTTCTCTTGGTGTCCAATCCAATCAATCAATCCCTTGCTGTATCTTAGTATCAGTCCAATTTACATTTCCCCTCCCGCTGTAACCATATCGCCCAGGTTGTGGCTTGAGTTTCCGCTACCACAGGAGAAAGCTACCCCCGTACCCCGGCTCGCGTGGAAGCTAGCAATTCGTGTCTTTCCGACCCTCTACGAAACCATGGAGAAGAAAATGCAAGAAAAGAAATAAAACCGGTCCCTTGTATGTATGATATGATAATATGTACGCCACCGACGTCAAGCAACTGGCTAAATCGACCCAAGTCCCCTCGGTCAAAAAAGGGGTACTGTACTGGTGTATCAAAGACAGGATAACAAATGGCAGATCGTAAGGGGGGAGATACTCCCACCCAGGTCGAAAATTAGAGAAGATAATCATTACATGGAATCAGAAGAAAAAAGTGGCCTTGGCGGCCCCTTCATATCTATTTCCGCATATCCCACGCCGGGCGAAGACTGGACATCAAGTCGTCTTTGGTCCCGACGGTTTCCGGGGGCAAGCGGCTGACACGGTACGCACCAGTGCGGATGTTATTCAAGTGGGCAATCGAGACTCCTGTGCCGTTGCTGCGAATGCTGCCTGCGTCACTGGCAGTCTCGGTGTTCTTGAATCGAGGTGGAGGGGCAAAGTCCAGATTGTCAAACGTTCCTGATTTCCGCAGTGCAAACCTAAAAAAGGGAATCAGTATCCGGTGGATTGGTCCTGGGAGAGAGAATGGGGGCGGAGGAATGTAGTTCGTGGGGAACCAAATGCACAAAAGGGTATACTTACGGACTAGGAATCACCGAAAGCTCATCAAACGCGGAAGCCAGGGGGGTGTGAGCCCTACTTCCCGGGCTAAAGGGACGCATTCCACCCAAAGGCGTTTCGGACCGACCCTCCCGTTGGTCTTTGAACGACTTGCCGGGGGCAAAGTCCATAGCGGTCATGAAGGAATCATCCTTCAGCATGTGGGGAGTAGGAAGATTCTGAAGCGGAGCCGGCGGTTGGATGGGCCTGCGCGGTGCTCGCGGCCCGGGCATCCGATTAGATGCCGAAGAAAACGCACGCGGGCCTGGAGGCATGAACTGATCGCTGTAGCCACCCAAGGAGCCACTGGCCATATGCCGGGGTCCTCCCTGGAAGCTTGGAGGGGCGCGCGGGGGTGGAGTCATAGCACGACGCGAGACCGGCTCAGCAAACGGAGCTGGGACGGGATCATAGTACTCTTGTCCCGAGTACGGGTCATAGATGTAGTCACCCTCGGGATCCGGGTAGAAGTCATTCCCGTCATCTTCGTAGACGGTTTCCCTGTTTGCCTTGCTATCGTCGAAGTACTCCTTGTAGAAAGAACGGATACGGTTGGCTCGTTGCTCGGGGTCCTCTGTTGCATCCTCTGGGGGCAAGGGGCGCAATCCGAGGGTCATCCGGCGAGTATTGCGGCGAGAATCGGTGTTCAGCGTCTGCGCTGGGGGTTCTTCAGGTACGGGCGGAACGGGGGGGTGGTCGGAAATCTGCCCATGACTGGTATCGTTGTCAACACCGTGGATATTGACGGCAGGAATCGACGGGTTGGACTTTGTCTTATTGTCATAGTCGCTTCCCGCATCACTCAAGGGCAGTGAAATCCTGGGGGTTGGAATGGACGTCGTGTATAGATTCCCGTGCTCCGGCTCAGGGTGGTTCGGTGGGGGATCATGCGACGGTAGGTTGATCTGCGGAGGAGGCGAAGCCATTGAGCCATGGAAACCATCCTCGTTCACCCGCTGAGTATTTGCCGCGGCGCCAGGTAAGTGGGCAGGGCTCGGACTTCGGGGAAGACCGAATTGGAAGTCCAGATCCGCCGCTTTATCATTGCCGTGCACCGGACTTTGCATGCGGGGTTCTGGTTGCTCGCACAGGGGCGGAGACGAACGTGACATCCGCTGAGCATTTCCAAGTAAACCTTGGTTCATATCGTCACCAAGCGCGCCGCCCCCGAGGCTTGCCGTATCATCGGGATAACCCCTGGGTGGAGGTTTCTTGCCGTTGGGAGGGAGAACAACGGGTCGATACTTGTCACCGTCCCTACTGATGGACCGGGACAAGGAATTGAACGATTCTTGAGAGCCATGCAAGCCGGGAGGGAGGAGATACGGGCTCGGGCCTATATCCAGGGAGATGCCTTTGGTGTGGTAACCCCCGTTTCCTTTTTCGGCCTCTCGCATCTGCATGGAGCCTTTTGTAGGACCCAGGTCCATGCCAAAGTCAAGAGACCTGTGCTTGTCATTGGCATCTTCACTCCGGAGCTTCTTGGTGTTCCTCCGGTGCAGATATATCAACACGATGATGGCACACACAATAGGTACACTAGGGACTGATCAGTGACAGAACAGAGACGCGGCGAGTAGCATCAAGAATGATGAGTACGTAAAGGGTGAGGGAAGAGACTGGGATCAGGCGTACACTGCTCCTAGCACAACAGGCAAGGTTGTGGTTGTTGTTGTGCTGGTGGGCTTTTCACAGTCCCCGCTACCACCACCACACGTCGTCTCGGATCTCTTCGCCATCGTTGGACTACCGGCTTCCACGATCAATGGCTCGGCTTGAGTTGGCACCACATCCGGTTGCTGCGGCAGGTCTCGTGCGACCCTATGCATGCCATGGCGGGCAAAGTGATGGTTATGGTGGTGCATGATTGTCCGGGGCCGCTGTAAAGCGCTCCAGTCGGGCCCGGGTAATAACACGAACGGCAATCAGCCACCGGGTGCTTATTACCTCCGAGTCATTTAATTCACAAGCAAGATGCCGACAAAAAGAACCAGGTGAAAGGCAATACGGTACAAGTTGCAATTGACGATATATGGACGGGACAGATTCGGGTTAAAGAATATGAGGCCCAAAGGGAAGGCGGATCAACGTCTCGAAGCTTTTGAATAAGGAGTGGAAGGGAACTGGGGAGTTCCTAAAAGAGTGGCAATCGATGTTCAGGTAAGGAACGAAAATAGGCCCGTCAGGGGGGAATAAAAAAAAAGAGAGAAGTGTGAGAGAGAGAGCGGGACAATAAAAGGGAAAGAAAAGAGTGTATATTGTCGCCGACAGGAGATGAAAAGCGAAGAAAAGGGAACGACGGATAAGGAGAGGCTAGAGAAGGAGGTGAGAGAGAGGGAAAGAGAGAAGAGAAAACGAGGCCGTCCGGTCAACAGCAGAGAGGGCAGAACGACGAGACTAAACTGCTACAGGACGGCTTTCGTTTCTCGTGTGGTTTGACCGGCTGCAAACTGGGGACTGTGGAGAGATGCAAGAACGGGGCGTTAGTTCGAAGGCTATGCTGGTGTACCGTACCGTCACTTTACATCAACAAGACCAACCATAACACCAGTTGAACCTGTGGAACCTTTCCTAAATGGTAGATAGATAGGGATACACAGGGACAATTTGGAGGTTATATTATATAGGACATGCTAGGTAAGGAGGACTAGTGGTATTTATCAAACCTCCCTCCTATCCAGTGGTGATCACAGCTACTACTCTTCCTCTACTCAGATGACGATGAATGTGTCCATGGCATCAAGTTTTCCAGGAGGAAGGGGTTACATTATAGAGACATAGTAAGTATTGAGAGCTACTGTATCAGTTGGTAACAAAACACAGGATGGAACCCCTGAGTCTAGCGTGATTTCCCAAAAATTACAGAGAGGAGAGATAGCACAGATACCCAAGTACAGGTAATGAAAGTTATGAAAAATAGGATCAACTTAGCTCCAGTCGGGCATCCCCCGTTTCTTTAAAAAGAAACGGTGGACATCGTCATTTCTGGAAGGGTATTTATGCAAAGGAGCTATCCTATCCTAGGAGGTCGAAAGTTTGGACGTACCAAGGATAGAGCTCCATGTTACTCTCTGGTACTCTCTACAAAGAGGGGGAGTTCCCTCCCTGAAACCCGATACCAGGTACCCAAAATGATTTCAGACCTCTAATCCTGACCTGACCTGACCTGACATGGAAATTCCCCTGAATGACAATCGTCGGATCAGCGGGAACTGTCCCAAGCCCCAAAATCCTTCCTCCTTCTAGCGTCAGGAACCAGTGACCTTCGCCACCAATGACGATGGAGCATCTCCTCTCCCTAAAAGGGCGGGCTCCACCTCGTAACTCGACTAACGAGTAACGACAATCCTTTTCGTCCGCGAGACTGAAATTCTTGATTACTTCTGTGTGACTTGTTCTGTCTAACGGGGTAGCATCGAAATAAGAGTTCAGAATCAAGAGGTCAGTCAAATAAGGTGCGATATTCTTAGCATGCCAATCATTGCCAAGAACACCTTCAAGCACACCTTAAACTTCTGTACCTGAGCTAGACATGCTTAGTCAGTCTTGTATTCCTTTCGCCCTTCCAATAATCCGACTCATTGGCGGGGTTTCCCTCGCAGCTCTGCGATCTAGAACAAAATCGCCATCACAGCGATGATCCTCCATGTCCAACAGGTAGTAATTTCAGCAAGGAGTGAACTAACTAACAGGGACAGTTGTTTTCTCCCAGCACCGCTTTATCTAACTGGTTATATTTCTTCGGAGCTAGCAATATCCTTGTGTATCAAGATGAATCAAGTACACTGCTTAGCTTGCCTGCGGACGGGGTAGTGTCCTTGGCGGGGGTGGCTAGCTCTGTAAATAATCAAAGATGAGACACCGGCGCGCCACACTTGCTTGATTTGGAGCTTATCGGGGCCGAGAAACACGGATCTCTGGACTTCTTTTTTTGATCCTCGATTTTGAGTGACTGTGGGCGAATACTGTGGATAGATAGATGTCTATGGAGTCATTTATCCCCTCTGGAAATATGAAACTTAGTGACACGGATCACAGCATGTTGGGATATATATCAAAGAAACTCCATTGCGATGTGGACTCTAGATTTGTCAAGCTGATCATTAGACGGTAGACACTACGATCAATTACTTATCTGTGTGAGTGGGTTCGAAAATCAACGGCATACTACGGAGTATTCTGTACTTGCTATGATATACCTCACCACATATCAACAGTTAGTGTGTTCATGCTAGTAAACAAAGTAATATCTAAACACAAGTGATCATGATTTGTTATATATTGTATACTCCAATACAGCAAATCGCAAACACAAGAAATCGAATCAAACATGGCTGTATATACTCCGTTGATACAAGGCATTCAGGTACGGATACTGCTGGTACAAATCAAAATAACAATTTTCGGGGGGAAAACTCTGGAAGTCAGCTGACATGCTGCCCGATTGTATATCTCATAATTCAAAAACATGCCGCACTTCTAGTATATCATCTTCGCCGTGGCCAAGTAGTCTGGTCGGGGTTCTCGTCCTTTCATGTATTCTGATATTCGGATGGCTTCGCACCGTACGGTGTAATCAAGATGGCATGTATATCTCCTTGCCATCATTCTCATCCAAAGGCTCTACAGGAGTTAAAGAGAAAGGGAAGAGCAAAAAAAGAGTAAAAGAGAAGCACATTGCGTGGCATCGTCTAAATTGTAGATTAAAGGAAACATAATACTCTAGTCCATGACTGCCCTTGGACGCGAAAGCCCCAACATGATTACACATTTCACCCTGCCCACCATTTTTAAAACCATAAGAAACACGAAACCCATACACCGAATGCCTTAAGCAATGTTGGACGGGTGTCAACATCCCATCCTTGGGAAATGCTTGGAAAAGAATGAAACCACCAGAGTACTCCACACAGGCTTTAAGGGCCTGATAAAAAAGAAAAAAGAAACGAAAAAAAGGAAGGGATATACACCAACAGGCTCTTGTACAAAACAGGGCCTCCATTCAAGGAGGACTTCCAGTGCGGATATGACTCTTTCAAGAAAAAAGAGAAGGAAAAAATCATGGAAAAGAAAAGTTTAATGCAAGCACGCACGTGTGATCTTCATACGCTGAGAAAGGCTCATCAGATAAAGCAACGCGAGAAAGAAAGCGTTTAGCCAACGGGACTGTCGAAACACGGAAGGCTGTCATTAGAAGGTCGATTGAATATTTGGCTGAACGGGGGAGCGGTGGGGTGAACGTCATGAGGGCCGCTTGGGACTTCGTCCGCTTTGCGGATGACTTCTTTCAATGCACGCGTGATGACACCGGCTCGGTTGACGAGACTATGGAGGGACTGCGTGTCGAAAGGGAGCTTCTTGGGGGGTGGAAGATGCGACCCGTTGGAGGCGGGGTCATGTGAGACACGTTGCTGATAGATCATGTCTAGCACAGAGTTTTCCTTATGATCTGGGATAGGAAACTCCGAAGAGATTCGATGGGGCTGTTCTGAGAGTGCAGCACCCCAGGACACACCGCTAGACCGCTTCCAAAGGCCATTCGTAGCCGACTTCTCGCCCTCCGAATCATCGAAGCTGAAGGTAAGAGAAGCCGGCGACCCCGGGGGTGAAAGATGGTCCTCGTCGTCGTCCAGAGTGGCCAGGTCAACAATACCCTCTGCTTCTTTCCACAGCTCACTTGAAGGGCCCCGAACAATGCCCAAGAAGCTGGCTCGTTGTCGAAGTCGTTTGAGCTCTTCCACGAGGAGAGTCAGTTCCTGAACCTGTCCGAATTGTCCATGCAGACTGGCTTGTCGTTCCATGATAGCCTGAGGTACTACCATAACACTCTCGGAGAGGTTTTTGCGGGGCCTAGTTTTATCGTTGGTGTTACTTTCGTCCGGTTCATCGAAATCAAAGTCGTTGTCCCAGTCCTCGCTGACTCCTTTGCTGCCCAAACCCCAGGTTCCATATTTCCCCGAGGTTCGTCGAGAGTCTTGAGCAGTTGCTATATCTCTCGAGACGGGAACGCTCTGGCTTCGGAGGTGTAGGGCGTTTGGGACTTTTCGTGACGGCGCTCGGCTCCCACGGAACTCCGGTCCATGTTTCCCGTGAACGGTCCGTGGCCGCCAGTCAGGCCCGCAGGCTTCGCGGTCGGGTTTCGGTTGTTCAGACCAATCGAAAATATTCATTCTCGCGGTGTTTCCGGGAGCCCCATTAGTGGCCCCAGGGAAGCCATATTGTGCGTGACCTTGCATCTCCACGGGAGTCTCTTGTTCCTCATTATGGAGCAAGAGCTTAGCCTTGCCCTGACCAAGATTATGGGTGGTCAAGGATAACGGCGGGCCCCTTGCGGGTAGAGCCTGACCCATGGTATCCCCTGGCAAATCAGCGATGAGACTATGCGTATCCTCGTCGTCTGTTAGATCGGAGATGAACGAGATCCCGCTGTTTCCTTCGGACATATTGATTTCATTAGGCGCGGGCCGGGTCGAAACCAGAGCGGGTACTTTGTCGGCGTCCTTGTCAAAATGACTCTTCTCGCGTTGCTGGGGAGCGAAAAAATCACACGAGTCCGGGTTTCCAAGGGGCGTTGACGCGTCCTCCGCAATGCCTGGCGGAATCGACTTATCGAAGATGGACTCGATACGAGCAGTGTGGAGTCCCGAGCTACTGCTTGTGACGTGAGTGCGAATCGAGTCGAAGGCGGTATCACTCAAAAAGTCCGTGTCGTCTTCCTCGCTTGACGTAAAAACATGAGTGTCGTCAGAACCAATCACGGTGGAGGTGGGTTCAGAAGCCGCAATCGAATGACGCTTAGGTCGGTGGCGCATTGAGCCTTGATGTGTGGACGGAATGGCTGAATCCGAGGTCATCGGACGCTGTCTACTTTCCCGCAGGTTGCCTATATCCGGCTGCGAATAGGACGGGACAAATTTGCGTCTACTCTCCACGACATTTAGTTCCAACGAAAAAGGGTCACCTGCTTCTGAAACCGTTGGTGTTCGAGCATGGACGCCAGCTGGATGGGAAACGTTGCGCCTCTCGTGGACGGAGGATGCCACGTTGGCTCCTTCCAATTCTTCTTGGTTGGGCAAAGGGGTCGAGGCTGCCCTGCGTTTTGGACGGCTTAGAGAAACGTCGACGGCCTCCCCACCACCTACAGCCTCGGGACTGGTATCTTCGCGTTGGAGGTCTGCTTCATCGTTGGAGTCCAACGGCCCACGAGAAATTTGGTTTGGCACACAAGGCGACTCTGGCTCTGGCCCCTGAGCGGAAGCACTCTGCTGGAATGGATTGCGGAAGTGAACCGGAGATCCAAGGGCACGCCATTCTGGCTCGACACTGGTAGAAATTTCCTTGGATGCAACGGAGGTGCCCAGGAGGAGTGCTGGGGCTGTGTCGGAGCTGGGAATAATTCGTCGCAGCCCCGGATCTCTAGGTTTTGTGTTGGTCGAGAACCTGCGCGTTAGCCTGTCAAGGGATCCGCCGAGGCTAGTTCTTAGGTATGGCTGCCAGGAGTCGGCCGTCTGTGGAGCACCATCTGTAGTGAACTGCACCCGAGGATCGGCGAAAGAGCTCGGTTCAAAGTTTAAGCTGTGTGTTGCCTTGTGCCCGAGATGACCCGACCGCTGATAGCTCGTCGCTGGTCTGTGAAACGTGGGAGACAACGGAGAAGACGGCGCACTTTCGAACAACGGATTAATACTGTGCTGTTGTAAAGTGGGCCGTTTGACTAATTTGTTGGGCGGCCGGCGTTGGCTCGAAGGGCGCGAGTATACTGGACTTGCGGGCCCGTCGGAGGACGGGAAGACGGGACTTTGGCACGACGGGCGCTTGTCTGGCTGAAATGAGAGCCGTCGGATCCATGACGACGAGGGCCGACGGTCATGTGAAACGGGTAAGTCATCCTTTGGGGCTTGCGACAACGTGGTCGAGAAAGTTTGACCGCGGCGCCGTAATCTTATGCCCCCAAAAGATGATTTCGGCCGTGATGGTTCGTCCGAACAGCCTTGACCGACCACATCATCGTGGATGCGAGGTCCGGTATTTGTGGGAGACGCCAAATCCGCCGCGACAGAGGTGTGCCGGGTTCGTGGTCGCGACGTATTGAGCGTGGGGAAGGTGGCAGTGTCAGTGGCTGCGGGCGCGCATCCGCCTTGCGGATGGATCTTATTTCGGAGCCGACTCGATGGCGGGGATTTCTGTTCTACGCGACCGAGTGCGAAGCCGGTTGCTGCAATACCGACGGTGCTAACCGCACACAGCTGGACAGGATCAGGTCAGTTGCGAACCAAGATATAGTGTGTTTGAGGACATCGGGTCTTCTGTATGCGAAAAGAAAAAGAGGGAGAACTCACAGTTGAGACATGCTCCATTCTCATGGGGCGCGGGGAACAGTATCAAGCACCATGAAGCTTAGATTAGCAACATCGATGTTACAGGTAATTGACGTCCCATCTGCATTATCATGCACGAGAACCAGCAGATTCGACACGTCCAAAGTGGAAAGCGTCTAGGAGGAAATCATCTCCGAATAATCTAGTTGGTAGCGACTTGACAGAATGGAAGTATTTGGCACTGCGCAGTCTGGTATGATGGTCGAGTCGGAGCTCAAGGGTCGCGATCAGCGTGTGTTTGGGGAGGTGGGGGGGGGATAAAAGGTCGCGTGAGAGCTAGGTAGCTATCAAGAACGGGGGATCGAAGAAAAGAATGTCATCAAGGAATGCGATGATAAATGATGGAGAAGAATGGCGAGTCAGAAGCTTGGACGAAAGAGCCACAGGGAGAAGAAAAAAGGACTGGCTCAGGGAAGCCAGTTGAGAAGTAAGAAGAAAGGAAGAAGGAGTGAGTACAGGCAAAGGACTAGAAGCGCAAGCAAAACAACAACAACAATAACAAGTTAATTAAGAGGTCATCGATCAACAAAGAGCGAGTGGGACGGCGACCACTTTCTTTTTCTTCCACCCACGGGCGAGGCGGTTCTAGTTCTGGTCTAAACTCGATCAGTTGTTAGGGAGCGAGATACTAAAAGTGGTCCCTCACGCTAGGAGGGTCGCCGAGCAAACAGATCGATTCTCTCTTCTTTTCTTCTTTTCCTCTCTTTGGGTTTACAAAGGGATATGAAGGAGTTGATAATTATTGTCATGATATTGACAAACATAGCAGTACGACTACGACTCCGTTCTCCAAATGATCAAAAACCATCGATCCTTTCATTCGGGTCCAACATCGAGTAACACCACCCTAATAGATCGATCGTCGAGATACCTTGTTTGCCTTGGAGTATCAAATATTGAAAAACGAGACAACAAGCTTGTGATAAACACTCTACCTAGAGATCCACCGTCTACAGCCTCCCGTCCTTGAAAGTGTGGTACGACCGTACGAGGCAGTTTATATCCAACTGATCGGAGTGGAGATGGACGGCTGGTACCTGGGAAAAACACTTCCCCACCGAGCTGGAACGAACCTCCTCCGAGTCGACACCATACAACAGGCATTAATCAGCCAGTGCATAGATGACCTACCTGACCGTCCCTGCAGAATCATAAAAAAAAAAAAAAACAATCTCTAATTGAGGGACCGAAAAACAATCCATCAGCGTGTATCTGGGGGAGACTGGAGCGATGCAAGGGAGCGAGATGCCCGATCCTTTAGCGAAGAGTCTAAGCAGGAGCGGATGGGGCTGGTTAGCGCGCACGATCCCACCTCTCAAGGTTACAAATCTTGGTGAGTGGAGGAGGATGAATGGTGATCAGATTTCCGAGCGATTAATGAAACTAAGGCTCGGGATCCTTTTTCAGCTCCTCCTCTGTTAAGAGTGGATCCTCGTCTTTGCCCTGTGGTGTCATCATCATAACCTGTTTACCATTGGTTCTCCATCTTCCCAGTCTGATAAGAATAGATCATCTAGAGTAACCCTGTCGGAGCGCATTTCATTTATGAAACAAATACTAAAATAAATTTAAAAGGGAAGAAATAAACCAATGAATAAATCAAATAAATCAACAAACAAGTAGATAATCAAATTTCGAGATATTTTTGAAAATAATACGACGAAGAAAGAATGGTCAAGATGTTTATTGAGTCATGGATCGAGTTCTATCAACTGGGAATGAGCTTTTCACTTCCTGGTTGGACGATCTCCGAACCAGGTGGCAACGCGTTCAAACTGAACCCCACTTCCTGGCTTTGTCCCGTATTTCAGCCGAGGACCATGAACTCATCGTTTCTTTCTACCTAGCTACCTAGGTCGTACTACGTAGTAGGTACCCATCTTTCCCGTCGTCTCTTACTCAAGAACAAAATCTCTAGGTCTACCGAGGTCCCAACTGCGCGGTTTTGACAGGCGATGTCTGGAACGCTACTCCGTACTCGGTAAGGATTCCAGGTCCATGTACGGATAAACAAGGAATGATTTAGTGTTTTAAAGCCGATGTGGCCCAGAGTTCAGAATTCAGTGTTCAAGGGAGCTGGAAGGTTACCCCAGAGTTTTGAATTTTACCAATAAAGGAGCGGGTGTGTAATGTGATTCATGCACACTGAACACAGTATAGTTACCCCTTGTCTGTGACACAGACAGAAAAGAAAAGGAAAAAAAAAAAAGAAATCAGCATGCAACCACAGGGAATCACTGCCTCTGAAAAAAACAAGTCGTAGCACACGTGAGAAGACCATAACGCGAGACACCGCTGGCGAAG